>NW_027366931.1:0-64085 GCF_046119375.1 Phyllobates terribilis
TACTGTTTGTGCATTTACAATATTCATTGATTTTTGCCATTGAAAAACATCATGTTATTCATATACCAGAAATGTTTGAAGCTACTGACTGAATGAAAGGAGCTGACATCTCACTCTCTTTGAATCTTCTTTATCATGCTAAGAGGAGCAGGAAAAAGCAAAAAATTTCAGAATTGCACCTTGCAATGCGGAGAAATTACTGTTTGTGCATTTACAATATTCATTGATTTTTGCCATTGAAAAACGTCCAGAAATGATTGAAGCTACTGACTGAATGAAAGGAGCTGGCATCTCACTCTCTTTGAATCTTCTTTATCATGCTAAGAGGAGCAGGAAAAAGCAAAAAATTTCAGAATTGCACCTTGCAATGCGGAGAAATTACTGTTTGTGCATTTACAATATTCATTGATTTTTGCCATTGAAAAACATGTTATTCATATACCAGAAATGTTTGAAGCTACTGACTGAATGAAAGGAGCTGGCACCTCACTCTCTTTGAATCTTCTTTATCATGCTAAGAGGAGCGGGAAAAAGCAAAAAATTTCAGAATTGCACCTTGCAATGCGGAGAAATTAGTTTGTGCATTTACAATATTCATTGATTTTTGCCATTGAAAAACGTCCAGAAATGATTGAAGGTACTGACTGAATGAAAGGAGCTGGCATCTCACTCTCTTTGAATCTTCTTTATCATGCTAAGAGGAGCAGGAAAAAGCAAAAAATTTCAGAATTGCACCTTGCAATGCGGAGAAATTACTGTTTGTGCATTTACAATATTCATTGGTTTTTGCCATTGAAAAACGTCCAGAAATGATTGAAGCTACTGACTGAACGAAAGGAGCTGGCATCTCACTCTCTTTGAATCTTCTTTATCATGCTAAGAGGAGCAGGAAAAAGCAAAAAATTTCAGAATTGCACCTTGCAATGCGGAGAAATTACTGTTTGTGCATTTACAATATTCATTGATTTTTGCCATTGAAAAACATCATGTTATTCATATACCAGAAATGTTTGAAGCTACTGACTGAATGAAAGGAGCTGACATCTCACTCTCTTTGAATCTTCTTTATCATGCTAAGAGGAGCAGGAAAAAGCAAAAAATTTCAGAATTGCACCTTGCAATGCGGAGAAATTACTGTTTGTGCATTTACAATATTCATTGATTTTTGCCATTGAAAAACGTCCAGAAATGATTGAAGCTACTGACTGAATGAAAGGAGCTGGCATCTCACTCTCTTTGAATCTTCTTTATCATGCTAAGAGGAGCAGGAAAAAGCAAAAAATTTCAGAATTGCACCTTGCAATGCGGAGAAATTACTGTTTGTGCATTTACAATATTCATTGATTTTTGCCATTGAAAAACATGTTATTCATATACCAGAAATGTTTGAAGCTACTGACTGAATGAAAGGAGCTGGCACCTCACTCTCTTTGAATCTTCTTTATCATGCTAAGAGGAGCGGGAAAAAGCAAAAAATTTCAGAATTGCACCTTGCAATGCGGAGAAATTACTGTTTGTGCATTTACAATATTCATTGATTTTTGCCATTGAAAAACGTCCAGAAATGATTGAAGGTACTGACTGAATGAAAGGAGCTGGCATCTCACTCTCTTTGAATCTTCTTTATCATGCTAAGAGGAGCAGGAAAAAGCAAAAAATTTCAGAATTGCACCTTGCAATGCGGAGAAATTACTGTTTGTGCATTTACAATATTCATTGGTTTTTGCCATTGAAAAACGTCCAGAAATGATTGAAGCTACTGACTGAATGAAAGGAGCTGGCATCTCACTCTCTTTGAATCTTCTTTATCATGCTAAGAGGAGCAGGAAAAAGCAAAAAATTTCAGAATTGCACCTTGCAATGCGGAGAAATTACAGTTTGTGCATTTACAATATTCATTGATTTTTGCCATTGAAAAACATCCAGAAATGATTGAAGCTACTGACTGAATGAAAGGAGCTGGCATCTCACTCTCTTTGAATCTTCTTTATCATGCTAAGAGGAGCAGGAAAAAGCAAAAAATTTCAGAATTGCACCTTGCAATGCGGAGAAATTACTGTTTGTGCATTTACAATATTCATTGATTTTTGCCATTGAAAAACATCATGTTATTCATATACCAGAAATGTTTGAAGCTACTGACTGAATGAAAGGAGCTGGCATCTCACTCTCTTTGAATCTTCTTTATCATGCTAAGAGGAGCAGGAAAAAGCAAAAAATTTCAGAATTGCACCTTGCAATGTGGAGAAATTACTGTTTGTGCATTTACAATATTCATTGATTTTTACCATTGAAAAACGTCCAGAAATGATTGAAGCTACTGACTGAATGAAAGTAGCTGGCATCTCACTCTCTTTGAATCTTCTTTATCATGCTAAGAGGAGCAGGAAAAAGCAAAAAATTTCAGACTTGCACCTTGCAATGCGGAGAAATTACTGTTTGTGCATTTACAATATTCATTGATTTTTGCCATTGAAAAACATCATGTTATTCATATACCAGAAATGTTTGAAGCTACTGACTGAATGAAAGGAGCTGGCATCTCACTCTCTTTGAATCTTCTTTATCATGCTAAGAGGAGCAGGAAAAAGCAAAAAATTTCAGAATTGCACCTTGCAATGCGGAGAAATTACTGTTTGTGCATTTACAATATTCATTGATTTTTGCCATTGAAAAACATCATGTTATTCATATACCAGAAATGTTTGAAGCTACTGACTGAATGAAAGGAGCTGGCATCTCACTCTCTTTGAATCTTCTTTATCATGCTAAGAGGAGCAGGAAAAAGCAAAAAATTTCAGAATTGCACCTTGCAATGCGGAGAAATTACTGTTT
This sequence comes from Phyllobates terribilis, assembly GCF_046119375.1. NCBI lineage: Eukaryota > Metazoa > Chordata > Amphibia > Anura > Dendrobatidae > Phyllobates > Phyllobates terribilis. The sequence continues at coordinate 2,836 of NW_027366931.1, forward strand.
GTGCATTTACAATATTCATTGATTTTTGCCATTGAAAAACATCCAGAAATGATTGAAGCTACTGACTGAATGAAAGGAGCTGGCATCTCACTCTCTTTGAATCTTCTTTATCATGCTAAGAGGAGCAGGAAAAATCAAAAAATTTCAGAATTGCACCTTGCAATGCGGAGAAATTACTGTTTGTGCATTTACAATATTCATTGATTTTTGCCATTGAAAAACATGTTATTCATATACCAGAAATGTTTGAAGCTACTGACTGAATGAAAGGAGCTGGCACCTCACTCTCTTTGAATCTTCTTTATCATGCTAAGAGGAGCGGGAAAAAGCAAAAAATTTCAGAATTGCACCTTGCAATGCGGAGAAATTACTGTTTGTGCATTTACAATATTCATTGATTTTTGCCATTGAAAAACGTCCAGAAATGATTGAAGGTACTGACTAAATGAAAGGAGCTGGCATCTCACTCTCTTTGAATCTTCTTTATCATGCTAAGAGGAGCAGGAAAAAGCAAAAAATTTCAGAATTGCACCTTGCAATGCGGAGAAATTACTGTTTGTGCATTTACAATATTCATTGATTTTTGCCATTGAAAAACGTCCAGAAATGATTGAAGCTACTGACTGAATGAAAGGAGCTGGCATCTCACTCTCTTTGAATCTTCTTTATCATGCTAAGAGGAGCAGGAAAAAGCAAAAAATTTCAGAATTGCACTTTGCAATACGGAGAAATTACAGTTTGTGCATTTACAATATTCATTGATTTTTGCCATTGAAAAACATCCAGAAATGATTGAAGCTACTGACTGAATGAAAGGAGCTGGCATCTCACTCTCTTTGAATCTTCTTTATCATACTAAGAGGAGCAGGAAAAAGCAAAAAATTTCAGACTTGCACCTTGCAATGCGGAGAAATTACTGTTTGTGCATTTACAATATTCATTGATTTTTGCCATTGAAAAACATCATGTTATTCATATACCAGAAATGTGTGAAGCTACTGACTGAATGAAAGGAGCTGGCATCTCACTCTCTTTGAATCTTCTTTATCATGCTAAGAGGAGCAGGAAAAAGCAAAAAATTTCAGAATTGCACCTTGCAATGCGGAGAAATTACTGTTTGTGCATTTACAATATTCATTGATTTTTGCCATTGAAAAACGTCCAGAAATGATTGAAGCTACTGACTGAATGAAAGGAGCTGGCATCTCACTCTCTTTGAATCTTGTTTATCATGCTAAGAGGAGCAGGAAAAAGCAAAAAATTTCAGAATTGCACCTTGCAATGCGGAGAAATTACTGTTTGTGCATTTACAATATTCATTGATTTTTGCCATTGAAAAACGTCCAGAAATGATTGAAGCTACTGACTGAATGAAAGGAGCTGGCATCTCACTCTCTTTGAATCTTCTTTATCATGCTAAGAGGAGCAGGAAAAAGCAAAAAATTTCAGAATTGCACCTTGCAATGCGGAGAAATTACTGTTTGTGCATTTACAATATTCATTGATTTTTGCCATTGAAAAACATCATGTTATTCATATACCAGAAATGATTGAAGCTACTGACTGAATGAAAGGAGCTGGCATCTCACTCTCTTTGAATCTTCTTTATCATGCTAAGAGGAGCAGGAAAAAGTAAACAATTTCAGAATTGCACCTTGCAATGCGGAGAAATTACTGTTTGTGCATTTATAATATTCAATGATTTTTGCCATTGAAAAACGTCCAGAAATGATTGAAGCTACTGACTGAACGAAAGGAGCTGGCATCTCACTCTCTTTGAATCTTCTTTATCATGCTAAGAGGAGCAGGAAAAAGCAAAAAATTTCAGAATTGCACCTTGCAATGCGGAGAAATTACTGTTTGTGCATTTACAATATTCATTGATTTTTGCCATTGAAAAACGTCCAGAAATGATTGAAGCTACTGACTGAATGAAAGGAGCTGGCATCTCACTCTCTTTGAATCTTCTTTATCATGCTAAGAGGAGCAGGAAAAAGCAAAAAATTTCAGAATTGCACCTTGCAATGCGGAGAAATTACTGTTTGTGCATTTACAATATTCATTGATTTTTGCCATTGAAAAACATCATGTTATTCATATACCAGAAATGTTTGAAGCTACTGACTGAATGAAAGGAGCTGACATCTCACTCTCTTTGAATCTTCTTTATCATGCTAAGAGGAGCAGGAAAAAGCAAAAAATTTCAGAATTGCACCTTGCAATGCGGAGAAATTACTGTTTGTGCATTTACAATATTCATTGATTTTTGCCATTGAAAAACGTCCAGAAATGATTGAAGCTACTGACTGAATGAAAGGAGCTGGCATCTCACTCTCTTTGAATCTTCTTTATCATGCTAAGAGGAGCAGGAAAAAGCAAAAAATTTCAGAATTGCACCTTGCAATGCGGAGAAATTACTGTTTGTGCATTTACAATATTCATTGATTTTTGCCATTGAAAAACATCATGTTATTCATATACCAGAAATGTTTGAAGCTACTGACTGAATGAAAGGAGCTGGCATCTCACTCTCTTTGAATCTTCTTTATCATGCTAAGAGGAGCAGGAAAAAGCAAAAAATTTCAGAATTGCACCTTGCAATGTGGAGAAATTACTGTTTCTGCATTTACAATATTCATTGATTTTTGCCATTGAAAAACATCATGTTATTCATATACCAGAAATGTTTGAAGCTACTGACTGAATGAAAGGAGCTGGCATCTCACTCTCTTTGAATCTTCTTTATCATGCTAAGAGGAGCAGGAAAAAGCAAAAAATTTCAGAATTGCACCTTGCAATGTGGAGAAATTACTGTTTGTGCATTTACAATATTCATTGATTTTTACCATTGAAAAACGTCCAGAAATGATTGAAGCTACTGACTGAATGAAAGTAGCTGGCATCTCACTCTCTTTGAATCTTCTTTATCATGCTAAGAGGAGCAGGAAAAAGCAAAAAATTTCAGACTTGCACCTTGCAATGCGGAGAAATTACTGTTTGTGCATTTACAATATTCATTGATTTTTGCCATTGAAAAACATCATGTTATTCATATACCAGAAATGTTTGAAGCTACTGACTGAATGAAAGGAGCTGGCATCTCACTCTCTTTGAATCTTCTTTATCATGCTAAGAGGAGCAGGAAAAAGCAAAAAATTTCAGAATTGCACCTTGCAATGCGGAGAAATTACTGTTTGTGCATTTACAATATTCATTGATTTTTGCCATTGAAAAACATCATGTTATTCATATACCAGAAATGATTGAAGCTACTGACTGAATGAAAGGAGCTGGCATCTCACTCTCTTTGAATCTTCTTTATCATGCTAAGAGGAGCAGGAAAAAGTAAAAAATTTCAGAATTGCACCTTGCAATGCGGAGAAATTACTGTTTGTGCATTTATAATATTCAATGATTTTTGCCATTGAAAAACGTCCAGAAATGATTGAAGCTACTGACTGAACGAAAGGAGCTGGCATCTCACTCTCTTTGAATCTTCTTTATCATGCTAAGAGGAGCAGGAAAAAGCAAAAAATTTCAGAATTGCACCTTGCAATGCGGAGAAATTACTGTTTGTGCATTTACAATATTCATTGATTTTTGCCATTGAAAAACATCCAGAAATGATTGAAGCTACTGACTGAATGAAAGGAGCTGGCATCTCACTCTCTTTGAATCTTCTTTATCATGCTAAGAGGAGCAGGAAAAAGCAAAAAATTTCAGAATTGCACCTTGCAATGCGGAGAAATTACTGTTTGTGCATTTACAATATTCATTGATTTTTGCCATTGAAAAACATCATGTTATTCATATACCAGAAATGTTTGAAGCTACTGACTGAATGAAAGGAGCTGACATCTCACTCTCTTTGAATCTTCTTTATCATGCTAAGAGGAGCAGGAAAAAGCAAAAAATTTCAGAATTGCACCTTGCAATGCGGAGAAATTACTGTTTGTGCATTTACAATATTCATTGATTTTTGCCATTGAAAAACGTCCAGAAATGATTGAAGCTACTGACTGAATGAAACAAGCTGGCATCTCACTCTCTTTGAATCTTCTTTATCATGCTAAGAGGAGCAGGAAAAAGCAAAAAATTTCAGAATTGCACCTTGCAATGCGGAGAAATTACTGTTTGTGCATTTACAATATTCATTGATTTTTGCCATTGAAAAACATCCAGAAATGATTGAAGCTACTGACTGAATGAAAGGAGCTGGCATCTCACTCTCTTTGAATCTTCTTTATCATGCTAAGAGGAGCAGGAAAAAGCAAAAAATTTCAGAATTGCACCTTGCAATGCGGAGAAATTACTGTTTGTGCATTTACAATATTCATTGATTTTTGCCATTGAAAAACATCATGTTATTCATATACCAGAAATGTTTGAAGCTACTGACTGAATGAAAGGAGCTGACATCTCACTCTCTTTGAATCTTCTTTATCATGCTAAGAGGAGCAGGAAAAAGCAAAAAATTTCAGAATTGCACCTTGCAATGCGGAGAAATTACTGTTTGTGCATTTACAATATTCATTGATTTTTGCCATTGAAAAACATCATGTTATTCATATACCAGAAATGTTTGAAGCTACTGACTGAATGAAAGGAGCTGGCATCTCACTCTCTTTGAATCTTCTTTATCATGCTAAGAGGAGCAGGAAAAAGCAAAAAATTTCAGAATTGCACCTTGCAATGTGGAGAAATTACTGTTTGTGCATTTACAATATTCATTGATTTTTACCATTGAAAAACGTCCAGAAATGATTGAAGCTACTGACTGAATGAAAGTAGCTGGCATCTCACTCTCTTTGAATCTTCTTTATCATGCTAAGAGGAGCAGGAAAAAGCAAAAAATCTCAGACTTGCACCTTGCAATGCGGAGAAATTACTGTTTGTGCATTTACAATATTCATTGATTTTTGCCATTGAAAAACATCATGTTATTCATATACCAGAAATGTTTGAAGCTACTGACTGAATGAAAGGAGCTGGCATCTCACTCTCTTTGAATCTTCTTTATCATGCTAAGAGGAGCAGGAAAAAGCAAAAAATTTCAGAATTGCACCTTGCAATGCGGAGAAATTACTGTTTGTGCATTTACAATATTCATTGATTTTTGCCATTGAAAAACATCATGTTATTCATATACCAGAAATGTTTGAAGCTACTGACTGAATGAAAGGAGCTGGCATCTCACTCTCTTTGAATCTTCTTTATCATGCTAAGAGGAGCAGGAAAAAGCAAAAAATTTCAGAATTGCACCTTGCAATGCGGAGAAATTACTGTTTGTGCATTTACAATATTCATTGATTTTTGCCATTGAAAAACATCCAGAAATGATTGAAGCTACTGACTGAATGAAAGGAGCTGGCATCTCACTCTCTTTGAATCTTCTTTATCATGCTAAGAGGAGCAGGAAAAATCAAAAAATTTCAGAATTGCACCTTGCAATGCGGAGAAATTACTGTTTGTGCATTTACAATATTCATTGATTTTTGCCATTGAAAAACATGTTATTCATATACCAGAAATGTTTGAAGCTACTGACTGAATGAAAGGAGCTGGCACCTCACTCTCTTTGAATCTTCTTTATCATGCTAAGAGGAGCGGGAAAAAGCAAAAAATTTCAGAATTGCACCTTGCAATGCGGAGAAATTACTGTTTGTGCATTTACAATATTCATTGATTTTTGCCATTGAAAAACGTCCAGAAATGATTGAAGGTACTGACTAAATGAAAGGAACTGGCATCTCACTCTCTTTGAATCTTCTTTATCATGCTAAGAGGAGCAGGAAAAAGCAAAAAATTTCAGAATTGCACCTTGCAATGCGGAGAAATTACTGTTTGTGCATTTACAATATTCATTGATTTTTGCCATTGAAAAACGTCCAGAAATGATTGAAGCTACTGACTGAATGAAAGGAGCTGGCATCTCACTCTCTTTGAATCTTCTTTATCATGCTAAGAGGAGCAGGAAAAAGCAAAAAATTTCAGAATTGCACTTTGCAATACGGAGAAATTACAGTTTGTGCATTTACAATATTCATTGATTTTTGCCATTGAAAAACATCCAGAAATGATTGAAGCTACTGACTGAATGAAAGGAGCTGGCATCTCACTCTCTTTGAATCTTCTTTATCATACTAAGAGGAGCAGGAAAAAGCAAAAAATTTCAGACTTGCACCTTGCAATGCGGAGAACTTACTGTTTGTGCATTTACAATATTCATTGATTTTTGCCATTGAAAAACATGTTATTCATATACCAGAAATGTTTGAAGCTACTGACTGAATGAAAGGAGCTGGCACCTCACTCTCTTTGAATCTTCTTTATCATGCTAAGAGGAGCGGGAAAAAGCAAAAAATTTCAGAATTGCACCTTGCAATGCGGAGAAATTACTGTTTGTGCATTTACAATATTCATTGATTTTTGCCATTGAAAAACGTCCAGAAATGATTGAAGGTACTGACTAAATGAAAGGAACTGGCATCTCACTCTCTTTGAATCTTCTTTATCATGCTAAGAGGAGCAGGAAAAAGCAAAAAATTTCAGAATTGCACCTTGCAATGCGGAGAAATTACTGTTTGTGCATTTACAATATTCATTGATTTTTGCCATTGAAAAACGTCCAGAAATGATTGAAGCTACTGACTGAATGAAAGGAGCTGGCATCTCACTCTCTTTGAATCTTCTTTATCATGCTAAGAGGAGCAGGAAAAAGCAAAAAATTTCAGAATTGCACTTTGCAATACGGAGAAATTACAGTTTGTGCATTTACAATATTCATTGATTTTTGCCATTGAAAAACATCCAGAAATGATTGAAGCTACTGACTGAATGAAAGGAGCTGGCATCTCACTCTCTTTGAATCTTCTTTATCATACTAAGAGGAGCAGGAAAAAGCAAAAAATTTCAGACTTGCACCTTGCAATGCGGAGAAATTACTGTTTGTGCATTTACAATATTCATTGATTTTTGCCATTGAAAAACATGTTATTCATATACCAGAAATGTTTGAAGCTACTGACTGAATGAAAGGAGCTGGCACCTCACTCTCTTTGAATCTTCTTTATCATGCTAAGAGGAGCGGGAAAAAGCAAAAAATTTCAGAATTGCACCTTGCAATGCGGAGAAATTACTGTTTGTGCATTTACAATATTCATTGATTTTTGCCATTGAAAAACGTCCAGAAATGATTGAAGCTACTGACTGAATGAAAGGAGCTGGCATCTCACTCTCTTTGAATCTTCTTTATCATGCTAAGAGGAGCAGGAAAAAGCAAAAAATTTCAGAATTGCACCTTGCAATGCGGAGAAATTACTGTTTGTGCATTTACAATATTCATTGATTTTTGCCATTGAAAAACGTCCAGAAATGATTGAAGCTACTGACTGAATGAAAGGAGCTGGCATCTCACTCTCTTTGAATCTTCTTTATCATGCTAAGAGGAGCAGGAAAAAGCAAAAAATTTCAGAATTGCACCTTGCAATGCGGAGAAATTACAGTTTGTGCATTTACAATATTCATTGATTTTTGCCATTGAAAAACATCCAGAAATGATTGAAGCTACTGACTGAATGAAAGGAGCTGGCATCTCACTCTCTTTGAATCTTCTTTATCATGCTAAGAGGAGCAGGAAAAAGCAAAAAATTTCAGAATTGCACCTTGCAATGCGGAGAAATTACTGTTTGTGCATTTACAATATTCATTGATTTTTGCCATTGAAAAACATCATGTTATTCATATACCAGAAATGTTTGAAGCTACTGACTCAATGAAAGGAGCTGGCATCTCACTCTCTTTGAATCTTCTTTATCATGCTAAGAGGAGCAGGAAAAAGCAAAAAATTTCAGAATTGCACCTTGCAATGTGGAGAAATTACTGTTTGTGCATTTACAATATTCATTGATTTTTACCATTGAAAAACGTCCAGAAATGATTGAAGCTACTGAGTGAATGAAAGTAGCTGGCATCTCACTCTCTTCGAATCTTCTTTATCATGCTAAGAGGAGCAGGAAAAAGCAAAAAATTTCAGACTTGCACCTTGCAATGCGGAGAAATTACTGTTTGTGCATTTACAATATTCATTGATTTTTGCCATTGAAAAACGTCCAGAAATGATTGAAGGTACTGACTGAATGAAAGGAGCTGGCATCTCACTCTCTTTGAATCTTCTTTATCATGCTAAGAGGAGCAGGAAAAAGCAAAAAATTTCAGAATTGCACCTTGCAATGCGGAGAAATTACTGTTTGTGCATTTACAATATTCATTGATTTTTGCCACTGAAAAACGTCCAGAAATGATTGAAGCTACTGACTGAATGAAAGGAGCTGGCATCTCACTCTCTTTGAATCTTCTTTATCATGCTAAGAGGAGCAGGAAAAAGCAAAAAATTTCAGAATTGCACCTTGCAATGCGGAGAAATTACAGTTTGTGCATTTACAATATTTATTGATTTTTGCCATTGAAAAACATCCAGAAATGATTGAAGCTACTGACTGAATGAAAGGAGCTGGCATCTCACTCTCTTTGAATCTTCTTTATCATGCTAAGAGGAGCAGGAAAAAGCAAAAAATTTCAGAATTGCACCTTGCAATGCGGAGAAATTACTGTTTGTGCATTTACAATATTCATTGATTTTTGCCATTGAAAAACATCATGTTATTCATATACCAGAAATGTTTGAAGCTACTGACTGAATGAAAGGAGCTGGCATCTCACTCTCTTTGAATCTTCTTTATCATGCTAAGAGGAGCAGGAAAAAGCAAAAAATTTCAGAATTGCACCTTGCAATGTGGAGAAATTACTGTTTGTGCATTTACAATATTCATTGATTTTTACCATTGAAAAACGTCCAGAAATGATTGAAGCTACTGACTGAATGAAAGTAGCTGGCATCTCACTCTCTTTGAATCTTCTTTATCATGCTAAGAGGAGCAGGAAAAAGCAAAAAATCTCAGACTTGCACCTTGCAATGCGGAGAAATTACTGTTTGTGCATTTACAATATTCATTGATTTTTGCCATTGAAAAACATCATGTTATTCATATACCAGAAATGTTTGAAGCTACTGACTGAATGAAAGGAGCTGGCATCTCACTCTCTTTGAATCTTCTTTATCATGCTAAGAGGAGCAGGAAAAAGCAAAAAATTTCAGAATTGCACCTTGCAATGCGGAGAAATTACTGTTTGTGCATTTACAATATTCATTGATTTTTGCCATTGAAAAACATCATGTTATTCATATACCAGAAATGTTTGAAGCTACTGACTGAATGAAAGGAGCTGGCATCTCACTCTCTTTGAATCTTCTTTATCATGCTAAGAGGAGCAGGAAAAAGCAAAAAATTTCAGAATTGCACCTTGCAATGCGGAGAAATTACTGTTTGTGCATTTACAATATTCATTGATTTTTGCCATTGAAAAACATCCAGAAATGATTGAAGCTACTGACTGAATGAAAGGAGCTGGCATCTCACTCTCTTTGAATCTTCTTTATCATGCTAAGAGGAGCAGGAAAAATCAAAAAATTTCAGAATTGCACCTTGCAATGCGGAGAAATTACTGTTTGTGCATTTACAATATTCATTGATTTTTGCCATTGAAAAACATGTTATTCATATACCAGAAATGTTTGAAGCTACTGACTGAATGAAAGGAGCTGGCACCTCACTCTCTTTGAATCTTCTTTATCATGCTAAGAGGAGCGGGAAAAAGCAAAAAATTTCAGAATTGCACCTTGCAATGCGGAGAAATTACTGTTTGTGCATTTACAATATTCATTGATTTTTGCCATTGAAAAACGTCCAGAAATGATTGAAGGTACTGACTAAATGAAAGGAGCTGGCATCTCACTCTCTTTGAATCTTCTTTATCATGCTAAGAGGAGCAGGAAAAAGCAAAAAATTTCAGAATTGCACCTTGCAATGCGGAGAAATGACTGTTTGTGCATTTACAATATTCATTGATTTTTGCCATTGAAAAACGTCCAGAAATGATTGAAGCTACTGACTGAATGAAAGGAGCTGGCATCTCACTCTATTTGAATCTTCTTTATCATGCTAAGAGGAGCAGGAAAAAGCAAAAAATTTCAGAATTGCACTTTGCAATACGGAGAAATTACAGTTTGTGCATTTACAATATTCATTGATTTTTGCCATTGAAAAACATCCAGAAATGATTGAAGCTACTGACTGAATGAAAGGAGCTGGCATCTCACTCTCTTTGAATCTTCTTTATCATACTAAGAGGAGCAGGAAAAAGCAAAAAATTTCAGACTTGCACCTTGCAATGCGGAGAAATTACTGTTTGTGCATTTACAATATTCATTGATTTTTGCCATTGAAAAACATCATGTTATTCATATACCAGAAATGTGTGAAGCTACTGACTGAATGAAAGGAGCTGGCATCTCACTCTCTTTGAATCTTCTTTATCATGCTAAGAGGAGCAGGAAAAAGCAAAAAATTTCAGAATTGCACCTTGCAATGCGGAGAAATTACTGTTTGTGCATTTACAATATTCATTGATTTTTGCCATTGAAAAACGTCCAGAAATGATTGAAGCTACTGACTGAATGAAAGGAGCTGGCATCTCACTCTCTTTGAATCTTGTTTATCATGCTAAGAGGAGCAGGAAAAAGCAAAAAATTTCAGAATTGCACCTTGCAATGCGGAGAAATTACTGTTTGTGCATTTACAATATTCATTGATTTTTGCCATTGAAAAACGTCCAGAAATGATTGAAGCTACTGACTGAATGAAAGGAGCTGGCATCTCACTCTCTTTGAATCTTCTTTATCATGCTAAGAGGAGCAGGAAAAAGCAAAAAATTTCAGAATTGCACCTTGCAATGCGGAGAAATTACTGTTTGTGCATTTACAATATTCATTGATTTTTGCCATTGAAAAACATCATGTTATTCATATACCAGAAATGATTGAAGCTACTGACTGAATGAAAGGAGCTGGCATCTCACTCTCTTTGAATCTTCTTTATCATGCTAAGAGGAGCAGGAAAAAGTAAAAAATTTCAGAATTGCACCTTGCAATGCGGAGAAATTACTGTTTGTGCATTTATAATATTCAATGATTTTTGCCATTGAAAAACGTCCAGAAATGATTGAAGCTACTGACTGAACGAAAGGAGCTGGCATCTCACTCTCTTTGAATCTTCTTTATCATGCTAAGAGGAGCAGGAAAAAGCAAAAAATTTCAGAATTGCACCTTGCAATGCGGAGAAATTACTGTTTGTGCATTTACAATATTCATTGATTTTTGCCATTGAAAAACGTCCAGAAATGATTGAAGCTACTGACTGAATGAAAGGAGCTGGCATCTCACTCTCTTTGAATCTTCTTTATCATGCTAAGAGGAGCAGGAAAAAGCAAAAAATTTCAGAATTGCACCTTGCAATGCGGAGAAATTACTGTTTGTGCATTTACAATATTCATTGATTTTTGCCATTGAAAAACATCATGTTATTCATATACCAGAAATGTTTGAAGCTACTGACTGAATGAAAGGAGCTGACATCTCACTCTCTTTGAATCTTCTTTATCATGCTAAGAGGAGCAGGAAAAAGCAAAAAATTTCAGAATTGCACCTTGCAATGCGGAGAAATTACTGTTTGTGCATTTACAATATTCATTGATTTTTGCCATTGAAAAACGTCCAGAAATGATTGAAGCTACTGACTGAATGAAAGGAGCTGGCATCTCACTCTCTTTGAATCTTCTTTATCATGCTAAGAGGAGCAGGAAAAAGCAAAAAATTTCAGAATTGCACCTTGCAATGCGGAGAAATTACTGTTTGTGCATTTACAATATTCATTGATTTTTGCCATTGAAAAACATCATGTTATTCATATACCAGAAATGTTTGAAGCTACTGACTGAATGAAAGGAGCTGGCATCTCACTCTCTTTGAATCTTCTTTATCATGCTAAGAGGAGCAGGAAAAAGCAAAAAATTTCAGAATTGCACCTTGCAATGTGGAGAAATTACTGTTTGTGCATTTACAATATTCATTGATTTTTGCCATTGAAAAACATCATGTTATTCATATACCAGAAATGTTTGAAGCTACTGACTGAATGAAAGGAGCTGGCATCTCACTCTCTTTGAATCTTCTTTATCATGCTAAGAGGAGCAGGAAAAAGCAAAAAATTTCAGAATTGCACCTTGCAATGTGGAGAAATTACTGTTTGTGCATTTACAATATTCATTGATTTTTACCATTGAAAAACGTCCAGAAATGATTGAAGCTACTGACTGAATGAAAGTAGCTGGCATCTCACTCTCTTTGAATCTTCTTTATCATGCTAAGAGGAGCAGGAAAAAGCAAAAAATTTCAGACTTGCACCTTGCAATGCGGAGAAATTACTGTTTGTGCATTTACAATATTCATTGATTTTTGCCATTGAAAAACATCATGTTATTCATATACCAGAAATGATTGAAGCTACTGACTGAATGAAAGGAGCTGGCATCTCACTCTCTTTGAATCTTCTTTATCATGCTAAGAGGAGCAGGAAAAAGTAAAAAATTTCAGAATTGCACCTTGCAATGCGGAGAAATTACTGTTTGTGCATTTACAATATTCATTGATTTTTGCCATTGAAAAACATCATGTTATTCATATACCAGAAATGATTGAAGCTACTGACTGAATGAAAGGAGCTGGCATCTCACTCTCTTTGAATCTTCTTTATCATGCTAAGAGGAGCAGGAAAAAGCAAAAAATTTCAGAATTGCACCTTGCAATGCGGAGAAATTACTGTTTGTGCATTTACAATATTCATTGATTTTTGCCATTGAAAAACGTCCAGAAATGATTGAAGCTACTGACTGAATGAAAGGAGCTGGCATCTCACTCTCTTTGAATCTTGTTTATCATGCTAAGAGGAGCAGGAAAAAGCAAAAAATTTCAGAATTGCACCTTGCAATGCGGAGAAATTACTGTTTGTGCATTTACAATATTCATTGATTTTTGCCATTGAAAAACGTCCAGAAATGATTGAAGCTACTGACTGAATGAAAGGAGCTGGCATCTCACTCTCTTTGAATCTTCTTTATCATGCTAAGAGGAGCAGGAAAAAGCAAAAAATTTCAGAATTGCACCTTGCAATGCGGAGAAATTACTGTTTGTGCATTTACAATATTCATTGATTTTTGCCATTGAAAAACATCATGTTATTCATATACCAGAAATGATTGAAGCTACTGACTGAATGAAAGGAGCTGGCATCTCACTCTCTTTGAATCTTCTTTATCATGCTAAGAGGAGCAGGAAAAAGTAAAAAATTTCAGAATTGCACCTTGCAATGCGGAGAAATTACTGTTTGTGCATTTATAATATTCAATGATTTTTGCCATTGAAAAACGTCCAGAAATGATTGAAGCTACTGACTGAACGAAAGGAGCTGGCATCTCACTCTCTTTGAATCTTCTTTATCATGCTAAGAGGAGCAGGAAAAAGCAAAAAATTTCAGAATTGCACCTTGCAATGCGGAGAAATTACTGTTTGTGCATTTACAATATTCATTGATTTTTGCCATTGAAAAACGTCCAGAAATGATTGAAGCTACTGACTGAATGAAAGGAGCTGGCATCTCACTCTCTTTGAATCTTCTTTATCATGCTAAGAGGAGCAGGAAAAAGCAAAAAATTTCAGAATTGCACCTTGCAATGCGGAGAAATTACTGTTTGTGCATTTACAATATTCATTGATTTTTGCCATTGAAAAACATCATGTTATTCATATACCAGAAATGTTTGAAGCTACTGACTGAATGAAAGGAGCTGACATCTCACTCTCTTTGAATCTTCTTTATCATGCTAAGAGGAGCAGGAAAAAGCAAAAAATTTCAGAATTGCACCTTGCAATGCGGAGAAATTACTGTTTGTGCATTTACAATATTCATTGATTTTTGCCATTGAAAAACGTCCAGAAATGATTGAAGCTACTGACTGAATGAAAGGAGCTGGCATCTCACTCTCTTTGAATCTTCTTTATCATGCTAAGAGGAGCAGGAAAAAGCAAAAAATTTCAGAATTGCACCTTGCAATGCGGAGAAATTACTGTTTGTGCATTTACAATATTCATTGATTTTTGCCATTGAAAAACATCATGTTATTCATATACCAGAAATGTTTGAAGCTACTGACTGAATGAAAGGAGCTGGCATCTCACTCTCTTTGAATCTTCTTTATCATGCTAAGAGGAGCAGGAAAAAGCAAAAAATTTCAGAATTGCACCTTGCAATGTGGAGAAATTACTGTTTGTGCATTTACAATATTCATTGATTTTTGCCATTGAAAAACATCATGTTATTCATATACCAGAAATGTTTGAAGCTACTGACTGAATGAAAGGAGCTGGCATCTCACTCTCTTTGAATCTTCTTTATCATGCTAAGAGGAGCAGGAAAAAGCAAAAAATTTCAGAATTGCACCTTGCAATGTGGAGAAATTACTGTTTGTGCATTTACAATATTCATTGATTTTTACCATTGAAAAACGTCCAGAAATGATTGAAGCTACTGACTGAATGAAAGTAGCTGGCATCTCACTCTCTTTGAATCTTCTTTATCATGCTAAGAGGAGCAGGAAAAAGCAAAAAATTTCAGACTTGCACCTTGCAATGCGGAGAAATTACTGTTTGTGCATTTACAATATTCATTGATTTTTGCCATTGAAAAACATCATGTTATTCATATACCAGAAATGATTGAAGCTACTGACTGAATGAAAGGAGCTGGCATCTCACTCTCTTTGAATCTTCTTTATCATGCTAAGAGGAGCAGGAAAAAGTAAAAAATTTCAGAATTGCACCTTGCAATGCGGAGAAATTACTGTTTGTGCATTTATAATATTCAATGATTTTTGCCATTGAAAAACGTCCAGAAATGATTGAAGCTACTGACTGAACGAAAGGAGCTGGCATCTCACTCTCTTTGAATCTTCTTTATCATGCTAAGAGGAGCAGGAAAAAGCAAAAAATTTCAGAATTGCACCTTGCAATGCGGAGAAATTACTGTTTGTGCATTTACAATATTCATTGATTTTTGCCATTGAAAAACATCCAGAAATGATTGAAGCTACTGACTGAATGAAAGGAGCTGGCATCTCACTCTCTTTGAATCTTCTTTATCATGCTAAGAGGAGCAGGAAAAAGCAAAAAATTTCAGAATTGCACCTTGCAATGCGGAGAAATTACTGTTTGTGCATTTACAATATTCATTGATTTTTGCCATTGAAAAACATCATGTTATTCATATACCAGAAATGTTTGAAGCTACTGACTGAATGAAAGGAGCTGACATCTCACTCTCTTTGAATCTTCTTTATCATGCTAAGAGGAGCAGGAAAAAGCAAAAAATTTCAGAATTGCACCTTGCAATGCGGAGAAATTACTGTTTGTGCATTTACAATATTCATTGATTTTTGCCATTGAAAAACGTCCAGAAATGATTGAAGCTACTGACTGAATGAAAGTAGCTGGCATCTCACTCTCTTTGAATCTTCTTTATCATGCTAAGAGGAGCAGGAAAAAGCAAAAAATTTCAGAATTGCACCTTGCAATGTGGAGAAATTACTGTTTGTGCATTTACAATATTCATTGATTTTTACCATTGAAAAACGTCCAGAAATGATTGAAGCTACTGACTGAATGAAAGTAGCTGGCATCTCACTCTCTTTGAATCTTCTTTATCATGCTAAGAGGAGCAGGAAAAAGCAAAAAATTTCAGAATTGCACCTTGTAATGCGGAGAAATTACTGTTTGTGCATTTACAATATTCATTGATTTTTGCCATTGAAAAACATGTTATTCATATACCAGAAATGTTTGAAGCTACTGACTGAATGAAAGGAGCTGGCACCTCACTCTCTTTGAATCTTCTTTATCATGCTAAGAGGAGCGGGAAAAAGCAAAAAATTTCAGAATTGCACCTTGCAATGCGGAGAAATTAGTTTGTGCATTTACAATATTCATTGATTTTTGCCATTGAAAAACGTCCAGAAATGATTGAAGGTACTGACTGAATGAAAGGAGCTGGCATCTCACTCTCTTTGAATCTTCTTTATCATGCTAAGAGGAGCAGGAAAAAGCAAAAAATTTCAGAATTGCACCTTGCAATGCGGAGAAATTACTGTTTGTGCATTTACAATATTCATTGGTTTTTGCCATTGAAAAACGTCCAGAAATGATTGAAGCTACTGACTGAACGAAAGGAGCTGGCATCTCACTCTCTTTGAATCTTCTTTATCATGCTAAGAGGAGCAGGAAAAAGCAAAAAATTTCAGAATTGCACCTTGCAATGCGGAGAAATTACTGTTTGTGCATTTACAATATTCATTGATTTTTGCCATTGAAAAACATCATGTTATTCATATACCAGAAATGTTTGAAGCTACTGACTGAATGAAAGGAGCTGACATCTCACTCTCTTTGAATCTTCTTTATCATGCTAAGAGGAGCAGGAAAAAGCAAAAAATTTCAGAATTGCACCTTGCAATGCGGAGAAATTACTGTTTGTGCATTTACAATATTCATTGATTTTTGCCATTGAAAAACGTCCAGAAATGATTGAAGCTACTGACTGAATGAAAGGAGCTGGCATCTCACTCTCTTTGAATCTTCTTTATCATGCTAAGAGGAGCAGGAAAAAGCAAAAAATTTCAGAATTGCACCTTGCAATGCGGAGAAATTACTGTTTGTGCATTTACAATATTCATTGATTTTTGCCATTGAAAAACATGTTATTCATATACCAGAAATGTTTGAAGCTACTGACTGAATGAAAGGAGCTGGCACCTCACTCTCTTTGAATCTTCTTTATCATGCTAAGAGGAGCGGGAAAAAGCAAAAAATTTCAGAATTGCACCTTGCAATGCGGAGAAATTACTGTTTGTGCATTTACAATATTCATTGATTTTTGCCATTGAAAAACGTCCAGAAATGATTGAAGGTACTGACTGAATGAAAGGAGCTGGCATCTCACTCTCTTTGAATCTTCTTTATCATGCTAAGAGGAGCAGGAAAAAGCAAAAAATTTCAGAATTGCACCTTGCAATGCGGAGAAATTACTGTTTGTGCATTTACAATATTCATTGGTTTTTGCCATTGAAAAACGTCCAGAAATGATTGAAGCTACTGACTGAATGAAAGGAGCTGGCATCTCACTCTCTTTGAATCTTCTTTATCATGCTAAGAGGAGCAGGAAAAAGCAAAAAATTTCAGAATTGCACCTTGCAATGCGGAGAAATTACAGTTTGTGCATTTACAATATTCATTGATTTTTGCCATTGAAAAACATCCAGAAATGATTGAAGCTACTGACTGAATGAAAGGAGCTGGCATCTCACTCTCTTTGAATCTTCTTTATCATGCTAAGAGGAGCAGGAAAAAGCAAAAAATTTCAGAATTGCACCTTGCAATGCGGAGAAATTACTGTTTGTGCATTTACAATATTCATTGATTTTTGCCATTGAAAAACATCATGTTATTCATATACCAGAAATGTTTGAAGCTACTGACTGAATGAAAGGAGCTGGCATCTCACTCTCTTTGAATCTTCTTTATCATGCTAAGAGGAGCAGGAAAAAGCAAAAAATTTCAGAATTGCACCTTGCAATGTGGAGAAATTACTGTTTGTGCATTTACAATATTCATTGATTTTTACCATTGAAAAACGTCCAGAAATGATTGAAGCTACTGACTGAATGAAAGTAGCTGGCATCTCACTCTCTTTGAATCTTCTTTATCATGCTAAGAGGAGCAGGAAAAAGCAAAAAATTTCAGACTTGCACCTTGCAATGCGGAGAAATTACTGTTTGTGCATTTACAATATTCATTGATTTTTGCCATTGAAAAACATCATGTTATTCATATACCAGAAATGTTTGAAGCTACTGACTGAATGAAAGGAGCTGGCATCTCACTCTCTTTGAATCTTCTTTATCATGCTAAGAGGAGCAGGAAAAAGCAAAAAATTTCAGAATTGCACCTTGCAATGCGGAGAAATTACTGTTTGTGCATTTACAATATTCATTGATTTTTGCCATTGAAAAACATCATGTTATTCATATACCAGAAATGTTTGAAGCTACTGACTGAATGAAAGGAGCTGGCATCTCACTCTCTTTGAATCTTCTTTATCATGCTAAGAGGAGCAGGAAAAAGCAAAAAATTTCAGAATTGCACCTTGCAATGCGGAGAAATTACTGTTTGTGCATTTACAATATTCATTGATTTTTGCCATTGAAAAACATCCAGAAATGATTGAAGCTACTGACTGAATGAAAGGAGCTGGCATCTCACTCTCTTTGAATCTTCTTTATCATGCTAAGAGGAGCAGGAAAAATCAAAAAATTTCAGAATTGCACCTTGCAATGCGGAGAAATTACTGTTTGTGCATTTACAATATTCATTGATTTTTGCCATTGAAAAACATGTTATTCATATACCAGAAATGTTTGAAGCTACTGACTGAATGAAAGGAGCTGGCACCTCACTCTCTTTGAATCTTCTTTATCATGCTAAGAGGAGCGGGAAAAAGCAAAAAATTTCAGAATTGCACCTTGCAATGCGGAGAAATTACTGTTTGTGCATTTACAATATTCATTGATTTTTGCCATTGAAAAACGTCCAGAAATGATTGAAGGTACTGACTAAATGAAAGGAGCTGGCATCTCACTCTCTTTGAATCTTCTTTATCATGCTAAGAGGAGCAGGAAAAAGCAAAAAATTTCAGAATTGCACCTTGCAATGCGGAGAAATTACTGTTTGTGCATTTACAATATTCATTGATTTTTGCCATTGAAAAACGTCCAGAAATGATTGAAGCTACTGACTGAATGAAAGGAGCTGGCATCTCACTCTCTTTGAATCTTCTTTATCATGCTAAGAGGAGCAGGAAAAAGCAAAAAATTTCAGAATTGCACTTTGCAATACGGAGAAATTACAGTTTGTGCATTTACAATATTCATTGATTTTTGCCATTGAAAAACATCCAGAAATGATTGAAGCTACTGACTGAATGAAAGGAGCTGGCATCTCACTCTCTTTGAATCTTCTTTATCATACTAAGAGGAGCAGGAAAAAGCAAAAAATTTCAGACTTGCACCTTGCAATGCGGAGAAATTACTGTTTGTGCATTTACAATATTCATTGATTTTTGCCATTGAAAAACATCATGTTATTCATATACCAGAAATGTGTGAAGCTACTGACTGAATGAAAGGAGCTGGCATCTCACTCTCTTTGAATCTTCTTTATCATGCTAAGAGGAGCAGGAAAAAGCAAAAAATTTCAGAATTGCACCTTGCAATGCGGAGAAATTACTGTTTGTGCATTTACAATATTCATTGATTTTTGCCATTGAAAAACGTCCAGAAATGATTGAAGCTACTGACTGAATGAAAGGAGCTGGCATCTCACTCTCTTTGAATCTTGTTTATCATGCTAAGAGGAGCAGGAAAAAGCAAAAAATTTCAGAATTGCACCTTGCAATGCGGAGAAATTACTGTTTGTGCATTTACAATATTCATTGATTTTTGCCATTGAAAAACGTCCAGAAATGATTGAAACTACTGACTGAATGAAAGGAGCTGGCATCTCACTCTCTTTGAATCTTCTTTATCATGCTAAGAGGAGCAGGAAAAAGCAAAAAATTTCAGAATTGCACCTTGCAATGCGGAGAAATTACTGTTTGTGCATTTACAATATTCATTGATTTTTGCCATTGAAAAACATCATGTTATTCATATACCAGAAATGATTGAAGCTACTGACTGAATGAAAGGAGCTGGCATCTCACTCTCTTTGAATCTTCTTTATCATGCTAAGAGGAGCAGGAAAAAGTAAAAAATTTCAGAATTGCACCTTGCAATGCGGAGAAATTACTGTTTGTGCATTTATAATATTCAATGATTTTTGCCATTGAAAAACGTCCAGAAATGATTGAAGCTACTGACTGAACGAAAGGAGCTGGCATCTCACTCTCTTTGAATCTTCTTTATCATGCTAAGAGGAGCAGGAAAAAGCAAAAAATTTCAGAATTGCACCTTGCAATGCGGAGAAATTACTGTTTGTGCATTTACAATATTCATTGATTTTTGCCATTGAAAAACGTCCAGAAATGATTGAAGCTACTGACTGAATGAAAGGAGCTGGCATCTCACTCTCTTTGAATCTTCTTTATCATGCTAAGAGGAGCAGGAAAAAGCAAAAAATTTCAGAATTGCACCTTGCAATGCGGAGAAATTACTGTTTGTGCATTTACAATATTCATTGATTTTTGCCATTGAAAAACATCATGTTATTCATATACCAGAAATGTTTGAAGCTACTGACTGAATGAAAGGAGCTGACATCTCACTCTCTTTGAATCTTCTTTATCATGCTAAGAGGAGCAGGAAAAAGCAAAAAATTTCAGAATTGCACCTTGCAATGCGGAGAAATTACTGTTTGTGCATTTACAATATTCATTGATTTTTGCCATTGAAAAACGTCCAGAAATGATTGAAGCTACTGACTGAATGAAAGGAGCTGGCATCTCACTCTCTTTGAATCTTCTTTATCATGCTAAGAGGAGCAGGAAAAAGCAAAAAATTTCAGAATTGCACCTTGCAATGCGGAGAAATTACTGTTTGTGCATTTACAATATTCATTGATTTTTGCCATTGAAAAACATCATGTTATTCATATACCAGAAATGTTTGAAGCTACTGACTGAATGAAAGGAGCTGGCATCTCACTCTCTTTGAATCTTCTTTATCATGCTAAGAGGAGCAGGAAAAAGCAAAAAATTTCAGAATTGCACCTTGCAATGTGGAGAAATTACTGTTTGTGCATTTACAATATTCATTGATTTTTGCCATTGAAAAACATCATGTTATTCATATACCAGAAATGTTTGAAGCTACTGACTGAATGAAAGGAGCTGGCATCTCACTCTCTTTGAATCTTCTTTATCATGCTAAGAGGAGCAGGAAAAAGCAAAAAATTTCAGAATTGCACCTTGCAATGTGGAGAAATTTCTGTTTGTGCATTTACAATATTCATTGATTTTTACCATTGAAAAACGTCCAGAAATGATTGAAGCTACTGACTGAATGAAAGTAGCTGGCATCTCACTCTCTTTGAATCTTCTTTATCATGCTAAGAGGAGCAGGAAAAAGCAAAAAATTTCAGACTTGCACCTTGCAATGCGGAGAAATTACTGTTTGTGCATTTACAATATTCATTGATTTTTGCCATTGAAAAACATCATGTTATTCATATACCAGAAATGTTTGAAGCTACTGACTGAATGAAAGGAGCTGGCATCTCACTCTCTTTGAATCTTCTTTATCATGCTAAGAGGAGCAGGAAAAAGCAAAAAATTTCAGAATTGCACCTTGCAATGCGGAGAAATTACTGTTTGTGCATTTACAATATTCATTGATTTTTGCCATTGAAAAACATCATGTTATTCATATACCAGAAATGATTGAAGCTACTGACTGAATGAAAGGAGCTGGCATCTCACTCTCTTTGAATCTTCTTTATCATGCTAAGAGGAGCAGGAAAAAGTCAAAAATTTCAGAATTGCACCTTGCAATGCGGAGAAATTACTGTTTGTGCATTTATAATATTCAATGATTTTTGCCATTGAAAAACGTCCAGAAATGATTGAAGCTACTGACTGAACGAAAGGAGCTGGCATCTCACTCTCTTTGAATCTTCTTTATCATGCTAAGAGGAGCAGGAAAAAGCAAAAAATTTCAGAATTGCACCTTGCAATGCGGAGAAATTACTGTTTGTGCATTTACAATATTCATTGATTTTTGCCATTGAAAAACATCCAGAAATGATTGAAGCTACTGACTGAATGAAAGGAGCTGGCATCTCACTCTCTTTGAATCTTCTTTATCATGCTAAGAGGAGCAGGAAAAAGCAAAAAATTTCAGAATTGCACCTTGCAATGCGGAGAAATTACTGTTTGTGCATTTACAATATTCATTGATTTTTGCCATTGAAAAACATCATGTTATTCATATACCAGAAATCTTTGAAGCTACTGACTGAATGAAAGGAGCTGACATCTCACTCTCTTTGAATCTTCTTTATCATGCTAAGAGGAGCAGGAAAAAGCAAAAAATTTCAGAATTGCACCTTGCAATGCGGAGAAATTACTGTTTGTGCATTTACAATATTCATTGATTTTTGCCATTGAAAAACGTCCAGAAATGATTGAAGCTACTGACTGAATGAAAGGAGCTGGCATCTCACTCTCTTTGAATCTTCTTTATCATGCTAAGAGGAGCAGGAAAAAGCAAAAAATTTCAGAATTGCAACTTGCAATGCGGAGAAATTACTGTTTGTGCATTTACAATATTCATTGATTTTTGCCATTGAAAAACATCCAGAAATGATTGAAGCTACTGACTGAATGAAAGGAGCTGGCATCTCACTCTCTTTGAATCTTCTTTATCATGCTAAGAGGAGCAGGAAAAAGCAAAAAATTTCAGAATTGCACCTTGCAATGCGGAGAAATTACTGTTTGTGCATTTACAATATTCATTGATTTTTGCCATTGAAAAACATCATGTTATTCATATACCAGAAATGTTTGAAGCTACTGACTGAATGAAAGGAGCTGACATCTCACTCTCTTTGAATCTTCTTTATCATGCTAAGAGGAGCAGGAAAAAGCAAAAAATTTCAGAATTGCACCTTGCAATGCGGAGAAATTACTGTTTGTGCATTTACAATATTCATTGATTTTTGCCATTGAAAAACGTCCAGAAATGATTGAAGCTACTGACTGAATGAAAGGAGCTGGCATCTCACTCTCTTTGAATCTTCTTTATCATGCTAAGAGGAGCAGGAAAAAGCAAAAAATTTCAGAATTGCACCTTGCAATGCGGAGAAATTACTGTTTGTGCATTTACAATATTCATTGATTTTTGCCATTGAAAAACATGTTATTCATATACCAGAAATGTTTGAAGCTACTGACTGAATGAAAGGAGCTGGCACCTCACTCTCTTTGAATCTTCTTTATCATGCTAAGAGGAGCGGGAAAAAGCAAAAAATTTCAGAATTGCACCTTGCAATGCGGAGAAATTAGTTTGTGCATTTACAATATTCATTGATTTTTGCCATTGAAAAACGTCCAGAAATGATTGAAGGTACTGACTGAATGAAAGGAGCTGGCATCTCACTCTCTTTGAATCTTCTTTATCATGCTAAGAGGAGCAGGAAAAAGCAAAAAATTTCAGAATTGCACCTTGCAATGCGGAGAAATTACTGTTTGTGCATTTACAATATTCATTGGTTTTTGCCATTGAAAAACGTCCAGAAATGATTGAAGCTACTGACTGAACGAAAGGAGCTGGCATCTCACTCTCTTTGAATCTTCTTTATCATGCTAAGAGGAGCAGGAAAAAGCAAAAAATTTCAGAATTGCACCTTGCAATGCGGAGAAATTACTGTTTGTGCATTTACAATATTCATTGATTTTTGCCATTGAAAAACATCATGTTATTCATATACCAGAAATGTTTGAAGCTACTGACTGAATGAAAGGAGCTGACATCTCACTCTCTTTGAATCTTCTTTATCATGCTAAGAGGAGCAGGAAAAAGCAAAAAATTTCAGAATTGCACCTTGCAATGCGGAGAAATTACTGTTTGTGCATTTACAATATTCATTGATTTTTGCCATTGAAAAACGTCCAGAAATGATTGAAGCTACTGACTGAATGAAAGGAGCTGGCATCTCACTCTCTTTGAATCTTCTTTATCATGCTAAGAGGAGCAGGAAAAAGCAAAAAATTTCAGAATTGCACCTTGCAATGCGGAGAAATTACTGTTTGTGCATTTACAATATTCATTGATTTTTGCCATTGAAAAACATGTTATTCATATACCAGAAATGTTTGAAGCTACTGACTGAATGAAAGGAGCTGGCACCTCACTCTCTTTGAATCTTCTTTATCATGCTAAGAGGAGCGGGAAAAAGCAAAAAATTTCAGAATTGCACCTTGCAATGCGGAGAAATTACTGTTTGTGCATTTACAATATTCATTGATTTTTGCCATTGAAAAACGTCCAGAAATGATTGAAGGTACTGACTGAATGAAAGGAGCTGGCATCTCACTCTCTTTGAATCTTCTTTATCATGCTAAGAGGAGCAGGAAAAAGCAAAAAATTTCAGAATTGCACCTTGCAATGCGGAGAAATTACTGTTTGTGCATTTACAATATTCATTGGTTTTTGCCATTGAAAAACGTCCAGAAATGATTGAAGCTACTGACTGAATGAAAGGAGCTGGCATCTCACTCTCTTTGAATCTTCTTTATCATGCTAAGAGGAGCAGGAAAAAGCAAAAAATTTCAGAATTGCACCTTGCAATGCGGAGAAATTACAGTTTGTGCATTTACAATATTCATTGATTTTTGCCATTGAAAAACATCCAGAAATGATTGAAGCTACTGACTGAATGAAAGGAGCTGGCATCTCACTCTCTTTGAATCTTCTTTATCATGCTAAGAGGAGCAGGAAAAAGCAAAAAATTTCAGAATTGCACCTTGCAATGCGGAGAAATTACTGTTTGTGCATTTACAATATTCATTGATTTTTGCCATTGAAAAACATCATGTTATTCATATACCAGAAATGTTTGAAGCTACTGACTGAATGAAAGGAGCTGG
This sequence comes from Phyllobates terribilis, assembly GCF_046119375.1. Classification (NCBI taxonomy): domain Eukaryota; kingdom Metazoa; phylum Chordata; class Amphibia; order Anura; family Dendrobatidae; genus Phyllobates; species Phyllobates terribilis. Next base: position 27,537 of record NW_027366931.1, read on the forward strand.
CATCTCACTCTCTTTGAATCTTCTTTATCATGCTAAGAGGAGCAGGAAAAAGCAAAAAATTTCAGAATTGCACCTTGCAATGTGGAGAAATTACTGTTTGTGCATTTACAATATTCATTGATTTTTACCATTGAAAAACGTCCAGAAATGATTGAAGCTACTGACTGAATGAAAGTAGCTGGCATCTCACTCTCTTTGAATCTTCTTTATCATGCTAAGAGGAGCAGGAAAAAGCAAAAAATTTCAGACTTGCACCTTGCAATGCGGAGAAATTACTGTTTGTGCATTTACAATATTCATTGATTTTTGCCATTGAAAAACATCATGTTATTCATATACCAGAAATGTTTGAAGCTACTGACTGAATGAAAGGAGCTGGCATCTCACTCTCTTTGAATCTTCTTTATCATGCTAAGAGGAGCAGGAAAAAGCAAAAAATTTCAGAATTGCACCTTGCAATGCGGAGAAATTACTGTTTGTGCATTTACAATATTCATTGATTTTTGCCATTGAAAAACATCATGTTATTCATATACCAGAAATGTTTGAAGCTACTGACTGAATGAAAGGAGCTGGCATCTCACTCTCTTTGAATCTTCTTTATCATGCTAAGAGGAGCAGGAAAAAGCAAAAAATTTCAGAATTGCTACTTGCAATGTGGAGAAATTACTGTTTGTGCATTTACAATATTCATTGATTTTTACCATTGAAAAACGTCCAGAAATGATTGAAGCTACTGACTGAATGAAAGTAGCTGGCATCTCACTCTCTTTGAATCTTCTTTATCATGCTAAGAGGAGCAGGAAAAAGCAAAAAAATTTCAGACTTGCACCTTGCAATGCGGAGAAATTACTGTTTGTGCATTTACAATATTCATTGATTTTTGCCATTGAAAAACATCATGTTATTCATATACCAGAAATGTTTGAAGCTACTGACTGAATGAAAGGAGCTGGCATCTCACTCTCTTTGAATCTTCTTTATCATGCTAAGAGGAGCAGGAAAAAGCAAAAAATTTCAGAATTGCACCTTGCAATGCGGAGAAATTACTGTTTGTGCATTTACAATATTCATTGATTTTTGCCATTGAAAAACATCATGTTATTCATATACCAGAAATGTTTGAAGCTACTGACTGAATGAAAGGAGCTGACATCTCACTCTCTTTGAATCTTCTTTATCATGCTAAGAGGAGCAGGAAAAAGCAAAAAATTTCAGAATTGCACCTTGCAATGCGGAGAAATTACTGTTTGTGCATTTACAATATTCATTGATTTTTGCCATTGAAAAACATCCAGAAATGATTGAAGCTACTGACTGAATGAAAGGAGCTGGCATCTCACTCTCTTTGAATCTTCTTTATCATGCTAAGAGGAGCAGGAAAAAGCAAAAAATTTCAGAATTGCACCTTGCAATGCGGAGAAATTACTGTTTGTGCATTTACAATATTCATTGATTTTTGCCATTGAAAAACATCATGTTATTCATATACCAGAAATGTTTGAAGCTACTGACTGAATGAAAGGAGCTGGCATCTCACTCTCTTTGAATCTTCTTTATCATGCTAAGAGGAGCAGGAAAAAGCAAAAAATTTCAGAATTGCACCTTGCAATGCGGAGAAATTACTGTTTGTGCATTTACAATATTCATTGATTTTTGCCATTGAAAAACATCATGTTATTCATATACCAGAAATGTTTGAAGCTACTGACTGAATGAAAGGAGCTGGCATCTCACTCTCTTTGAATCTTCTTTATCATGCTAAGAGGAGCAGGAAAAAGCAAAAAATTTCAGAATTGCACCTTGCAATGTGGAGAAATTACTGTTTGTGCATTTACAATATTCATTGATTTTTACCATTGAAAAACGACCAGAAATGATTGAAGCTACTGACTGAATGAAAGTAACTGGCATCTCACTCTCTTTGAATCTTCTTTATCATGCTAAGAGGAGCAGGAAAAAGCAAAAAATTTCAGACTTGCACCTTGCAATGCGGAGAAATTACTGTTTGTGCATTTACAATATTCATTGATTTTTGCCATTGAAAAACATCATGTTATTCATATACCAGAAATGTTTGAAGCTACTGACTGAATGAAAGGAGCTGGCATCTCACTCTCTTTGAATCTTCTTTATCATGCTAAGAGGAGCAGGAAAAAGCAAAAAATTTCAGAATTGCACCTTGCAATGCGGAGAAATTACTGTTTGTGCATTTACAATATTCATTGATTTTTGCCATTGAAAAACGTCCAGAAATGATTGAAGCTACTGACTGAATGAAAGGAGCTGGCATCTCACTCTCTTGGAATCTTCTTTATCATGCTAAGAGGAGCAGGAAAAAGCAAAAAATTTCAGAATTGCACCTTGCAATGCGGAGAAATTACTGTTTGTGCATTTACAATATTCATTGATTTTTGCCATTGAAAAACGTCCAGAAATGATTGAAGCTACTGACTGAATGAAAGGAGCTGGCATCTCACTCTCTTTGAATCTTCTTTATCATGCTAAGAGGAGCAGGAAAAATCAAAAAATTTCAGAATTGCACCTTGCAATGCGGAGAAATTACTGTTTGTGCATTTACAATATTCATTGATTTTTGCCACTGAAAAACGTCCAGAAATGATTGAAGCTACTGACTGAATGAAAGTAGCTGGCATCTCACTCTCTTTGAATCTTCTTTATCATGCTAACAGGAGCAGGAAAAAGCAAAAAATCTCAGACTTGCACCTTGCAATGCGGAGAAATTACTGTTTGTGCATTTACAATATTCATTGATTTTTGCCATTGAAAAACATCATGTTATTCATATACCAGAAATGTTTGAAGCTACTGACTGAATGAAAGGAGCTGGCATCTCACTCTCTTTGAATCTTCTTTATCATGCTAAGAGGAGCAGGAAAAAGCAAAAAATTTCAGAATTGCACCTTGCAATGCGGAGAAATTACTGTTTGTGCATTTACAATATTCATTGATTTTTGCCATTGAAAAACGTCCAGAAATGATTGAAGCTACTGACTGAATGAAAGGAGCTGGCATCTCACTCTCTTTGAATCTTCTTTATCATGCTAAGAGGAGCAGGAAAAAGCAAAAAATTTCAGAATTGCACCTTGCAATGCGGAGAAATTACAGTTTGTGCATTTACAATATTCATTGATTTTTGCCATTGAAAAACATCCAGAAATGATTGAAGCTACTGACTGAATGAAAGGAGCTGGCATCTCACTCTCTTTGAATCTTCTTTATCATGCTAAGAGGAGCAGGAAAAAGCAAAAAATTTCAGAATTGCACCTTGCAATGCGGAGAAATTACTGTTTGTGCATTTACAATATTCATTGATTTTTGCCATTGAAAAACATCATGTTATTCATATACCAGAAATGTTTGAAGCTACTGACTGAATGAAAGGAGCTGGCATCTCACTCTCTTTGAATCTTCTTTATCATGCTAAGAGGAGCAGGAAAAAGCAAAAAATTTCAGAATTGCACCTTGCAATGCGGAGAAATTACTGTTTGTGCATTTACAATATTCATTGATTTTTGCCACTGAAAAACGTCCAGAAATGATTGAAGCTACTGACTGAATGAAAGGAGCTGGCATCTCACTCTCTTTGAATCTTCTTTATCATGCTAAGAGGAGCAGGAAAAAGCAAAAAATTTCAGACTTGCACCTTGCAATGCGGAGAAATTACTGTTTGTGCATTTACAATATTCATTGATTTTTGCCATTGAAAAACATCGTTATTCATATACCAGAAATGTTTGAAGCTACTGACTGAATGAAAGGAGCTGGCATCTCACTCTCTTTGAATCTTCTTTATCATGCTAAGAGGAGCAGGAAAAAGCAAAAAATTTCAGAATTGCACCTTGCAATGCGGAGAAATTACTGTTTGTGCATTTACAATATTCATTGATTTTTGCCATTGAAAAACATCATGTTATTCATATACCAGAAATGTTTGAAGCTACTGACTGAATGAAAGGAGCTGGCATCTCACTCTCTTTGAATCTTCTTTATCATGCTAAGAGGAGCAGGAAAAAGCAAAAAATTTCAGAATTGCACCTTGCAATGCGGAGAAATTACTCTTTGTGCTTTTACAATATTCATTGATTTTTGCCATTGAAAAACGTCCAGAAATGATTGAAGCTACTGACTGAATGAAAGGAGCTGGCATCTCACTCTCTTTGAATCTTCTTTATCATGCTAAGAGGAGCAGGAAAAATCAAAAAATTTCAGAATTGCACCTTGCAATGCGGAGAAATTACTGTTTGTGCATTTACAATATTCATTGATTTTTGCCATTGAAAAACATGTTATTCATATACCAGAAATGTTTGAAGCTACTGACTGAATGAAAGGAGCTGGCACCTCACTCTCTTTGAATCTTCTTTATCATGCTAAGAGGAGCGGGAAAAAGCAAAAAATTTCAGAATTGCACCTTGCAATGCGGAGAAATTATTGTTTGTGCATTTACAATATTCATTGATTTTTGCCATTGAAAAACGTCCAGAAATGATTGAAGCTACTGACTGAATGAAAGTAGCTGGCATCTCACTCTCTTTGAATCTTCTTTATCATGCTAAGAGGAGCAGGAAAAAGCAAAAAATTTCAGAATTGCACCTTGCAATGCGGAGAAATTACTGTTTGTGCATTTACAATATTCATTGATTTTTGCCATTGAAAAACGTCCAGAAATGATTGAAGCTACTGACTGAATGAAAGGAGCTGGCATCTCACTCTCTTTGAATCTTCTTTATCATGCTAAGAGGAGCAGGAAAAAGCAAAAAATTTCAGAATTGCACCTTGCAATGCGGAGAAATTACAGTTTGTGCATTTACAATATTCATTGATTTTTGCCATTGAAAAACATCCAGAAATGATTGAAGCTACTGACTGAATGAAAGGAGCTGGCATCTCACTCTCTTTGAATCTTCTTTATCATGCTAAGAGGAGCAGGAAAAAGCAAAAAATTTCAGAATTGCACCTTGCAATGCGGAGAAATTACTGTTTGTGCATTTACAATATTCATTGATTTTTGCCATTGAAAAACATCATGTTATTCATATACCAGAAATGTTTGAAGCTACTGACTGAATGAAAGGAGCTGGCATCTCACTCTCTTTGAATCTTCTTTATCATGCTAAGAGGAGCAGGAAAAAGCAAAAAATTTCAGAATTGCACCTTGCAATGTGGAGAAATTACTGTTTGTGCATTTACAATATTCATTGATTTTTACCATTGAAAAACGTCCAGAAATGATTGAAGCTACTGACTGAATGAAAGTAGCTGGCATCTCACTCTCTTCGAATCTTCTTTATCATGCTAAGAGGAGCAGGAAAAAGCAAAAAATTTCAGACTTGCACCTTGCAATGCGGAGAAATTACTGTTTGTGCATTTACAATATTCATTGATTTTTGCCATTGAAAAACGTCCAGAAATGATTGAAGGTACTGACTGAATGAAAGGAGCTGGCATCTCACTCTCTTTGAATCTTCTTTATCATGCTAAGAGGAGCAGGAAAAAGCAAAAAATTTCAGAATTGCACCTTGCAATGCGGAGAAATTACTGTTTGTGCATTTACAATATTCATTGATTTTTGCCACTGAAAAACGTCCAGAAATGATTGAAGCTACTGACTGAATGAAAGGAGCTGGCATCTCACTCTCTTTGAATCTTCTTTATCATGCTAAGAGGAGCAGGAAAAAGCAAAAAATTTCAGAATTGCACCTTGCAATGCGGAGAAATTACAGTTTGTGCATTTACAATATTTATTGATTTTTGCCATTGAAAAACATCCAGAAATGATTGAAGCTACTGACTGAATGAAAGGAGCTGGCATCTCACTCTCTTTGAATCTTCTTTATCATGCTAAGAGGAGCAGGAAAAAGCAAAAAATTTCAGAATTGCACCTTGCAATGCGGAGAAATTACTGTTTGTGCATTTACAATATTCATTGATTTTTGCCATTGAAAAACATCATGTTATTCATATACCAGAAATGTTTGAAGCTACTGACTGAATGAAAGGAGCTGGCATCTCACTCTCTTTGAATCTTCTTTATCATGCTAAGAGGAGCAGGAAAAAGCAAAAAATTTCAGAATTGCACCTTGCAATGTGGAGAAATTACTGTTTGTGCATTTACAATATTCATTGATTTTTACCATTGAAAAACGTCCAGAAATGATTGAAGCTACTGACTGAATGAAAGTAGCTGGCATCTCACTCTCTTTGAATCTTCTTTATCATGCTAACAGGAGCAGGAAAAAGCAAAAAATCTCAGACTTGCACCTTGCAATGCGGAGAAATTACTGTTTGTGCATTTACAATATTCATTGATTTTTGCCATTGAAAAACATCATGTTATTCATATACCAGAAATGTTTGAAGCTACTGACTGAATGAAAGGAGCTGGCATCTCACTCTCTTTGAATCTTCTTTATCATGCTAAGAGGAGCAGGAAAAAGCAAAAAATTTCAGAATTGCACCTTGCAATGCGGAGAAATTACTGTTTGTGCATTTACAATATTCATTGATTTTTGCCATTGAAAAACATCATGTTATTCATATACCAGAAATGATTGAAGCTACTGACTGAATGAAAGGAGCTGGCATCTCACTCTCTTTGAATCTTCTTTATCATGCTAAGAGGAGCAGGAAAAAGTAAAAAATTTCAGAATTGCACCTTGCAATGCGGAGAAATTACTGTTTGTGCATTTATAATATTCAATGATTTTTGCCATTGAAAAACGTCCAGAAATGATTGAAGCTACTGACTGAACGAAAGGAGCTGGCATCTCACTCTCTTTGAATCTTCTTTATCATGCTAAGAGGAGCAGGAAAAAGCAAAAAATTTCAGAATTGCACCTTGCAATGCGGAGAAATTACTGTTTGTGCATTTACAATATTCATTGATTTTTGCCATTGAAAAACATCCAGAAATGATTGAAGCTACTGACTGAATGAAAGGAGCTGGCATCTCACTCTCTTTGAATCTTCTTTATCATGCTAAGAGGAGCAGGAAAAAGCAAAAAATTTCAGAATTGCACCTTGCAATGCGGAGAAATTACTGTTTGTGCATTTACAATATTCATTGATTTTTGCCATTGAAAAACATCATGTTATTCATATACCAGAAATGTTTGAAGCTACTGACTGAATGAAAGGAGCTGACATCTCACTCTCTTTGAATCTTCTTTATCATGCTAAGAGGAGCAGGAAAAAGCAAAAAATTTCAGAATTGCACCTTGCAATGCGGAGAAATTACTGTTTGTGCATTTACAATATTCATTGATTTTTGCCATTGAAAAACGTCCAGAAATGATTGAAGCTACTGACTGAATGAAAGGAGCTGGCATCTCACTCTCTTTGAATCTTCTTTATCATGCTAAGAGGAGCAGGAAAAAGCAAAAAATTTCAGAATTGCACCTTGCAATGCGGAGAAATTACTGTTTGTGCATTTACAATATTCATTGATTTTTGCCATTGAAAAACATCCAGAAATGATTGAAGCTACTGACTGAATGAAAGGAGCTGGCATCTCACTCTCTTTGAATCTTCTTTATCATGCTAAGAGGAGCAGGAAAAAGCAAAAAATTTCAGAATTGCACCTTGCAATGCGGAGAAATTACTGTTTGTGCATTTACAATATTCATTGATTTTTGCCTTTGAAAAACATCATGTTATTCATATACCAGAAATGTTTGAAGCTACTGACTGAATGAAAGGAGCTGACATCTCACTCTCTTTGAATCTTCTTTATCATGCTAAGAGGAGCAGGAAAAAGCAAAAAATTTCAGAATTGCACCTTGCAATGCGGAGAAATTACTGTTTGTGCATTTACAATATTCATTGATTTTTGCCATTGAAAAACGTCCAGAAATGATTGAAGCTACTGACTGAATGAAAGGAGCTGGCATCTCACTCTCTTTGAATCTTCTTTATCATGCTAAGAGGAGCAGGAAAAAGCAAAAAATTTCAGAATTGCACCTTGCAATGCGGAGAAATTACTGTTTGTGCATTTACAATATTCATTGATTTTTGCCATTGAAAAACATGTTATTCATATACCAGAAATGTTTGAAGCTACTGACTGAATGAAAGGAGCTGGCACCTCACTCTCTTTGAATCTTCTTTATCATGCTAAGAGGAGCGGGAAAAAGCAAAAAATTTCAGAATTGCACCTTGCAATGCGGAGAAATTAGTTTGTGCATTTACAATATTCATTGATTTTTGCCATTGAAAAACGTCCAGAAATGATTGAAGGTACTGACTGAATGAAAGGAGCTGGCATCTCACTCTCTTTGAATCTTCTTTATCATGCTAAGAGGAGCAGGAAAAAGCAAAAAATTTCAGAATTGCACCTTGCAATGCGGAGAAATTACTGTTTGTGCATTTACAATATTCATTGGTTTTTGCCATTGAAAAACGTCCAGAAATGATTGAAGCTACTGACTGAACGAAAGGAGCTGGCATCTCACTCTCTTTGAATCTTCTTTATCATGCTAAGAGGAGCAGGAAAAAGCAAAAAATTTCAGAATTGCACCTTGCAATGCGGAGAAATTACTGTTTGTGCATTTACAATATTCATTGATTTTTGCCATTGAAAAACATCATGTTATTCATATACCAGAAATGTTTGAAGCTACTGACTGAATGAAAGGAGCTGGCACCTCACTCTCTTTGAATCTTCTTTATCATGCTAAGAGGAGCGGGAAAAAGCAAAAAATTTCAGAATTGCACCTTGCAATGCGGAGAAATTAGTTTGTGCATTTACAATATTCATTGATTTTTGCCATTGAAAAACGTCCAGAAATGATTGAAGGTACTGACTGAATGAAAGGAGCTGGCATCTCACTCTCTTTGAATCTTCTTTATCATGCTAAGAGGAGCAGGAAAAAGCAAAAAATTTCAGAATTGCACCTTGCAATGCGGAGAAATTACTGTTTGTGCATTTACAATATTCATTGGTTTTTGCCATTGAAAAACGTCCAGAAATGATTGAAGCTACTGACTGAACGAAAGGAGCTGGCATCTCACTCTCTTTGAATCTTCTTTATCATGCTAAGAGGAGCAGGAAAAAGCAAAAAATTTCAGAATTGCACCTTGCAATGCGGAGAAATTACTGTTTGTGCATTTACAATATTCATTGATTTTTGCCATTGAAAAACATCATGTTATTCATATACCAGAAATGTTTGAAGCTACTGACTGAATGAAAGGAGCTGACATCTCACTCTCTTTGAATCTTCTTTATCATGCTAAGAGGAGCAGGAAAAAGCAAAAAATTTCAGAATTGCACCTTGCAATGCGGAGAAATTACTGTTTGTGCATTTACAATATTCATTGATTTTTGCCATTGAAAAACGTCCAGAAATGATTGAAGCTACTGACTGAATGAAAGGAGCTGGCATCTCACTCTCTTTGAATCTTCTTTATCATGCTAAGAGGAGCAGGAAAAAGCAAAAAATTTCAGAATTGCACCTTGCAATGCGGAGAAATTACTGTTTGTGCATTTACAATATTCATTGATTTTTGCCATTGAAAAACATGTTATTCATATACCAGAAATGTTTGAAGCTACTGACTGAATGAAAGGAGCTGGCACCTCACTCTCTTTGAATCTTCTTTATCATGCTAAGAGGAGCGGGAAAAAGCAAAAAATTTCAGAATTGCACCTTGCAATGCGGAGAAATTACTGTTTGTGCATTTACAATATTCATTGATTTTTGCCATTGAAAAACGTCCAGAAATGATTGAAGGTACTGACTGAATGAAAGGAGCTGGCATCTCACTCTCTTTGAATCTTCTTTATCATGCTAAGAGGAGCAGGAAAAAGCAAAAAATTTCAGAATTGCACCTTGCAATGCGGAGAAATTACTGTTTGTGCATTTACAATATTCATTGGTTTTTGCCATTGAAAAACGTCCAGAAATGATTGAAGCTACTGACTGAATGAAAGGAGCTGGCATCTCACTCTCTTTGAATCTTCTTTATCATGCTAAGAGGAGCAGGAAAAAGCAAAAAATTTCAGAATTGCACCTTGCAATGCGGAGAAATTACAGTTTGTGCATTTACAATATTCATTGATTTTTGCCATTGAAAAACATCCAGAAATGATTGAAGCTACTGACTGAATGAAAGGAGCTGGCATCTCACTCTCTTTGAATCTTCTTTATCATGCTAAGAGGAGCAGGAAAAAGCAAAAAATTTCAGAATTGCACCTTGCAATGCGGAGAAATTACTGTTTGTGCATTTACAATATTCATTGATTTTTGCCATTGAAAAACATCATGTTATTCATATACCAGAAATGTTTGAAGCTACTGACTGAATGAAAGGAGCTGGCATCTCACTCTCTTTGAATCTTCTTTATCATGCTAAGAGGAGCAGGAAAAAGCAAAAAATTTCAGAATTGCACCTTGCAATGTGGAGAAATTACTGTTTGTGCATTTACAATATTCATTGATTTTTACCATTGAAAAACGTCCAGAAATGATTGAAGCTACTGACTGAATGAAAGTAGCTGGCATCTCACTCTCTTTGAATCTTCTTTATCATGCTAAGAGGAGCAGGAAAAAGCAAAAAATTTCAGACTTGCACCTTGCAATGCGGAGAAATTACTGTTTGTGCATTTACAATATTCATTGATTTTTGCCATTGAAAAACATCATGTTATTCATATACCAGAAATGTTTGAAGCTACTGACTGAATGAAAGGAGCTGGCATCTCACTCTCTTTGAATCTTCTTTATCATGCTAAGAGGAGCAGGAAAAAGCAAAAAATTTCAGAATTGCACCTTGCAATGCGGAGAAATTACTGTTTGTGCATTTACAATATTCATTGATTTTTGCCATTGAAAAACATCATGTTATTCATATACCAGAAATGTTTGAAGCTACTGACTGAATGAAAGGAGCTGGCATCTCACTCTCTTTGAATCTTCTTTATCATGCTAAGAGGAGCAGGAAAAAGCAAAAAATTTTAGAATTGCACCTTGCAATGTGGAGAAATTACTGTTTGTGCATTTACAATATTCATTGATTTTTACCATTGAAAAACGTCCAGAAATGATTGAAGCTACTGACTGAATGAAAGTAGCTGGCATCTCACTCTCTTTGAATCTTCTTTATCATGCTAAGATGAGCAGGAAAAAGCAAAAAAATTTCAGACTTGCACCTTGCAATGCGGAGAAATTACTGTTTGTGCATTTACAATATTCATTGATTTTTGCCATTGAAAAACATCATGTTATTCATATACCAGAAATGTTTGAAGCTACTGACTGAATGAAAGGAGCTGGCATCTCACTCTCTTTGAATCTTCTTTATCATGCTAAGAGGAGCAGGAAAAAGCAAAAAATTTCAGAATTGCACCTTGCAATGCGGAGAAATTACTGTTTGTGCATTTACAATATTCATTGATTTTTGCCATTGAAAAACATCATGTTATTCATATACCAGAAATGTTTGAAGCTACTGACTGAATGAAAGGAGCTGACATCTCACTCTCTTTGAATCTTCTTTATCATGCTAAGAGGAGCAGGAAAAAGCAAAAAATTTCAGAATTGCACCTTGCAATGCGGAGAAATTACTGTTTGTGCATTTACAATATTCATTGATTTTTGCCATTGAAAAACATCCAGAAATGATTGAAGCTACTGACTGAATGAAAGGAGCTGGCATCTCACTCTCTTTGAATCTTCTTTATCATGCTAAGAGGAGCAGGAAAAAGCAAAAAATTTCAGACTTGCACCTTGCAATGCGGAGAAATTACTGTTTGTGCATTTACAATATTCATTGATTTTTGCCATTGAAAAACATCATGTTATTCATATACCAGAAATGTTTGAAGCTACTGACTGAATGAAAGGAGCTGGCATCTCACTCTCTTTGAATCTTCTTTATCATGCTAAGAGGAGCAGGAAAAAGCAAAAAATTTCAGAATTGCACCTTGCAATGCGGAGAAATTACTGTTTGTGCATTTACAATATTCATTGATTTTTGCCATTGAAAAACGTCCAGAAATGATTGAAGCTACTGACTGAATGAAAGGAGCTGGCATCTCACTCTCTTGGAATCTTCTTTATCATGCTAAGAGGAGCAGGAAAAAGCAAAAAATTTCAGAATTGCACCTTGCAATGCGGAGAAATTACTGTTTGTGCATTTACAATATTCATTGATTTTTGCCATTGAAAAACGTCCAGAAATGATTGAAGCTACTGACTGAATGAAAGGAGCTGGCATCTCACTCTCTTTGAATCTTCTTTATCATGCTAAGAGGAGCAGGAAAAATCAAAAAATTTCAGAATTGCACATTGCAATGCGGAGAAATTACTGTTTGTGCATTTACAATATTCATTGATTTTTGCCATTGAAAAACATGTTATTCATATACCAGAAATGTTTGAAGCTACTGACTGAATGAAAGGAGCTGGCACCTCACTCTCTTTGAATCTTCTTTATCATGCTAAGAGGAGCGGGAAAAAGCAAAAAATTTCAGAATTGCACCTTGCAATGCGGAGAAATTACTGTTTGTGCATTTACAATATTCATTGATTTTTGCCATTGAAAAACGTCCAGAAATGATTGAAGGTACTGACTGAATGAAAGGAGCTGGCATCTCACTCTCTTTGAATCTTCTTTATCATGCTAAGAGGAGCAGGAAAAAGCAAAAAATTTCAGAATTGCACCTTGCAATGCAGAGAAATTACTGTTTGTGCATTTACAATATTCATTGATTTTTGCCACTGAAAAACGTCCAGAAATGATTGAAGCTACTGACTGAATGAAAGGAGCTGGCATCTCACTCTCTTTGAATCTTCTTTATCATGCTAATAGGAGCAGGAAAAAGCAAAAAATTTCAGAATTGCACCTTGCAATGTGGAGAAATTACTGTTTGTGCATTTACAATATTCATTGATTTTTACCATTGAAAAACGTCCAGAAATGATTGAAGCTACTGACTGAATGAAAGTAGCTGGCATCTCACTCTCTTTGAATCTTCTTTATCATGCTAAGAGGAGCAGGAAAAAGCAAAAAATTTCAGACTTGCACCTTGCAATGCGGAGAAATTACTGTTTGTGCATTTACAATATTCATTGATTTTTGCCATTGAAAAACATCGTTATTCATATACCAGAAATGTTTGAAGCTACTGACTGAATGAAAGGAGCTGGCATCTCACTCTCTTTGAATCTTCTTTATCATGCTAAGAGGAGCAGGAAAAAGCAAAAAATTTCAGAATTGCACCTTGCAATGCGGAGAAATTACTGTTTGTGCATTTACAATATTCATTGATTTTTGCCATTGAAAAACATCATGTTATTCATATACCAGAAATGTTTGAAGCTACTGACTGAATGAAAGGAGCTGGCATCTCACTCTCTTTGAATCTTCTTTATCATGCTAAGAGGAGCAGGAAAAAGCAAAAAATTTCAGAATTGCACCTTGCAATGCGGAGAAATTACTCTTTGTGCTTTTACAATATTCATTGATTTTTGCCATTGAAAAACGTCCAGAAATGATTGAAGCTACTGACTGAATGAAAGGAGCTGGCATCTCACTCTCTTTGAATCTTCTTTATCATGCTAAGAGGAGCAGGAAAAATCAAAAAATTTCAGAATTGCACCTTGCAATGCGGAGAAATTACTGTTTGTGCATTTACAATATTCATTGATTTTTGCCATTGAAAAACATGTTATTCATATACCAGAAATGTTTGAAGCTACTGACTGAATGAAAGGAGCTGGCACCTCACTCTCTTTGAATCTTCTTTATCATGCTAAGAGGAGCGGGAAAAAGCAAAAAATTTCAGAATTGCACCTTGCAATGCGGAGAAATTACTGTTTGTGCATTTACAATATTCATTGATTTTTGCCATTGAAAAACGTCCAGAAATGATTGAAGCTACTGACTGAATGAAAGGAGCTGGCATCTCACTCTCTTTGAATCTTCTTTATCATGCTAAGAGGAGCAGGAAAAAGCAAAAAATTTCAGAATTGCACCTTGCAATGCGGAGAAATTACTGTTTGTGCATTTACAATATTCATTGATTTTTGCCATTGAAAAACGTCCAGAAATGATTGAAGCTACTGACTGAATGAAAGGAGCTGGCATCTCACTCTCTTTGAATCTTCTTTATCATGCTAAGAGGAGCAGGAAAAAGCAAAAAATTTCAGAATTGCACCTTGCAATGCGGAGAAATTACAGTTTGTGCATTTACAATATTCATTGATTTTTGCCATTGAAAAACATCCAGAAATGATTGAAGCTACTGACTGAATGAAAGGAGCTGGCATCTCACTCTCTTTGAATCTTCTTTATCATGCTAAGAGGAGCAGGAAAAAGCAAAAAATTTCAGAATTGCACCTTGCAATGCGGAGAAATTACTGTTTGTGCATTTACAATATTCATTGATTTTTGCCATTGAAAAACATCATGTTATTCATATACCAGAAATGTTTGAAGCTACTGACTGAATGAAAGGAGCTGGCATCTCACTCTCTTTGAATCTTCTTTATCATGCTAAGAGGAGCAGGAAAAAGCAAAAAATTTCAGAATTGCACCTTGCAATGTGGAGAAATTACTGTTTGTGCATTTACAATATTCATTGATTTTTACCATTGAAAAACGTCCAGAAATGATTGAAGCTACTGACTGAATGAAAGTAGCTGGCATCTCACTCTCTTCGAATCTTCTTTATCATGCTAAGAGGAGCAGGAAAAAGCAAAAAATTTCAGACTTGCACCTTGCAATGCGGAGAAATTACTGTTTGTGCATTTACAATATTCATTGATTTTTGCCATTGAAAAACGTCCAGAAATGATTGAAGGTACTGACTGAATGAAAGGAGCTGGCATCTCACTCTCTTTGAATCTTCTTTATCATGCTAAGAGGAGCAGGAAAAAGCAAAAAATTTCAGAATTGCACCTTGCAATGCGGAGAAATTACTGTTTGTGCATTTACAATATTCATTGATTTTTGCCACTGAAAAACGTCCAGAAATGATTGAAGCTACTGACTGAATGAAAGGAGCTGGCATCTCACTCTCTTTGAATCTTCTTTATCATGCTAAGAGGAGCAGGAAAAAGCAAAAAATTTCAGAATTGCACCTTGCAATGCGGAGAAATTACAGTTTGTGCATTTACAATATTTATTGATTTTTGCCATTGAAAAACATCCAGAAATGATTGAAGCTACTGACTGAATGAAAGGAGCTGGCATCTCACTCTCTTTGAATCTTCTTTATCATGCTAAGAGGAGCAGGAAAAAGCAAAAAATTTCAGAATTGCACCTTGCAATGCGGAGAAATTACTGTTTGTGCATTTACAATATTCATTGATTTTTGCCATTGAAAAACATCATGTTATTCATATACCAGAAATGTTTGAAGCTACTGACTGAATGAAAGGAGCTGGCATCTCACTCTCTTTGAATCTTCTTTATCATGCTAAGAGGAGCAGGAAAAAGCAAAAAATTTCAGAATTGCACCTTGCAATGTGGAGAAATTACTGTTTGTGCATTTACAATATTCATTGATTTTTACCATTGAAAAACGTCCAGAAATGATTGAAGCTACTGACTGAATGAAAGTAGCTGGCATCTCACTCTCTTTGAATCTTCTTTATCATGCTAAGAGGAGCAGGAAAAAGCAAAAAATCTCAGACTTGCACCTTGCAATGCGGAGAAATTACTGTTTGTGCATTTACAATATTCATTGATTTTTGCCATTGAAAAACATCATGTTATTCATATACCAGAAATGTTTGAAGCTACTGACTGAATGAAAGGAGCTGGCATCTCACTCTCTTTGAATCTTCTTTATCATGCTAAGAGGAGCAGGAAAAAGCAAAAAATTTCAGAATTGCACCTTGCAATGCGGAGAAATTACTGTTTGTGCATTTACAATATTCATTGATTTTTGCCATTGAAAAACATCATGTTATTCATATACCAGAAATGTTTGAAGCTACTGACTGAATGAAAGGAGCTGGCATCTCACTCTCTTTGAATCTTCTTTATCATGCTATGAGGAGCAGGAAAAAGCAAAAAATTTCAGAATTGCACCTTGCAATGCGGAGAAATTACTGTTTGTGCATTTACAATATTCATTGATTTTTGCCATTGAAAAACATCCAGAAATGATTGAAGCTACTGACTGAATGAAAGGAGCTGGCATCTCACTCTCTTTGAATCTTCTTTATCATGCTAAGAGGAGCAGGAAAAATCAAAAAATTTCAGAATTGCACCTTGCAATGCGGAGAAATTACTGTTTGTGCATTTACAATATTCATTGATTTTTGCCATTGAAAAACATGTTATTCATATACCAGAAATGTTTGAAGCTACTGACTGAATGAAAGGAGCTGGCACCTCACTCTCTTTGAATCTTCTTTATCATGCTAAGAGGAGCGGGAAAAAGCAAAAAATTTCAGAATTGCACCTTGCAATGCGGAGAAATTACTGTTTGTGCATTTACAATATTCATTGATTTTTGCCATTGAAAAACGTCCAGAAATGATTGAAGGTACTGACTAAATGAAAGGAGCTGGCATCTCACTCTCTTTGAATCTTCTTTATCATGCTAAGAGGAGCAGGAAAAAGCAAAAAATTTCAGAATTGCACCTTGCAATGCGGAGAAATTACTGTTTGTGCATTTACAATATTCATTGATTTTTGCCATTAAAAAACGTCCAGAAATGATTGAAGCTACTGACTGAATGAAAGGAGCTGGCATCTCACTCTCTTTGAATCTTCTTTATCATGCTAAGAGGAGCAGGAAAAAGCAAAAAATTTCAGAATTGCACTTTGCAATACGGAGAAATTACAGTTTGTGCATTTACAATATTCATTGATTTTTGCCATTGAAAAACATCCAGAAATGATTGAAGCTACTGACTGAATGAAAGGAGCTGGCATCTCACTCTCTTTGAATCTTCTTTATCATACTAAGAGGAGCAGGAAAAAGCAAAAAATTTCAGACTTGCACCTTGCAATGCGGAGAAATTACTGTTTGTGCATTTACAATATTCATTGATTTTTGCCATTGAAAAACATGTTATTCATATACCAGAAATGTTTGAAGCTACTGACTGAATGAAAGGAGCTGGCACCTCACTCTCTTTGAATCTTCTTTATCATGCTAAGAGGAGCGGGAAAAAGCAAAAAATTTCAGAATTGCACCTTGCAATGCGGAGAAATTACTGTTTGTGCATTTACAATATTCATTGATTTTTGCCATTGAAAAACGTCCAGAAATGATTGAAGCTACTGACTGAATGAAAGGAGCTGGCATCTCACTCTCTTTGAATCTTCTTTATCATGCTAAGAGGAGCAGGAAAAAGCAAAAAATTTCAGAATTGCACCTTGTAATGCGGAGAAATTACTGTTTGTGCATTTACAATATTCATTGATTTTTGCCATTGAAAAACGTCCAGAAATGATTGAAGCTACTGACTGAATGAAAGGAGCTGGCATCTCACTCTCTTTGAATCTTCTTTATCATGCTAAGAGGA
The DNA here is from genome assembly GCF_046119375.1 of Phyllobates terribilis. Taxonomy (NCBI): domain Eukaryota; kingdom Metazoa; phylum Chordata; class Amphibia; order Anura; family Dendrobatidae; genus Phyllobates; species Phyllobates terribilis. The sequence goes on from NW_027366931.1 coordinate 45,047, forward strand.
GCAGGAAAAAGCAAAAAATTTCAGAATTGCACCTTGCAATGCGGAGAAATTACAGTTTGTGCATTTACAATATTCATTGATTTTTGCCATTGAAAAACATCCAGAAATGATTGAAGCTACTGACTGAATGAAAGGAGCTGGCATCTCACTCTCTTTGAATCTTCTTTATCATGCTAAGAGGAGCAGGAAAAAGCAAAAAATTTCAGAATTGCACCTTGCAATGCGGAGAAATTACTGTTTGTGCATTTACAATATTCATTGATTTTTGCCATTGAAAAACATCATGTTATTCATATACCAGAAATGTTTGAAGCTACTGACTGAATGAAAGGAGCTGGCATCTCACTCTCTTTGAATCTTCTTTATCATGCTAAGAGGAGCAGGAAAAAGCAAAAAATTTCAGAATTGCACCTTGCAATGTGGAGAAATTACTGTTTGTGCATTTACAATATTCATTGATTTTTACCATTGAAAAACGTCCAGAAATGATTGAAGCTACTGACTGAATGAAAGTAGCTGGCATCTCACTCTCTTCGAATCTTCTTTATCATGCTAAGAGGAGCAGGAAAAAGCAAAAAATTTCAGACTTGCACCTTGCAATGCGGAGAAATTACTGTTTGTGCATTTACAATATTCATTGATTTTTGCCATTGAAAAACGTCCAGAAATGATTGAAGGTACTGACTGAATGAAAGGAGCTGGCATCTCACTCTCTTTGAATCTTCTTTATCATGCTAAGAGGAGCAGGAAAAAGCAAAAAATTTCAGAATTGCACCTTGCAATGCGGAGAAATTACTGTTTGTGCATTTACAATATTCATTGATTTTTGCCACTGAAAAACGTCCAGAAATGATTGAAGCTACTGACTGAATGAAAGGAGCTGGCATCTCACTCTCTTTGAATCTTCTTTATCATGCTAAGAGGAGCAGGAAAAAGCAAAAAATTTCAGAATTGCACCTTGCAATGCGGAGAAATTACAGTTTGTGCATTTACAATATTTATTGATTTTTGCCATTGAAAAACATCCAGAAATGATTGAAGCTACTGACTGAATGAAAGGAGCTGGCATCTCACTCTCTTTGAATCTTCTTTATCATGCTAAGAGGAGCAGGAAAAAGCAAAAAATTTCAGAATTGCACCTTGCAATGCGGAGATATTACTGTTTGTGCATTTACAATATTCATTGATTTTTGCCATTGAAAAACATCATGTTATTCATATACCAGAAATGATTGAAGCTACTGACTGAACGAAAGGAGCTGGCATCTCACTCTCTTTGAATCTTCTTTATCATGCTAAGAGGAGCAGGAAAAAGCAAAAAATTTCAGAATTGCACCTTGCAATGCGGAGAAATTACTGTTTGTGCATTTACAATATTCATTGATTTTTGCCATTGAAAAACGTCCAGAAATGATTGAAGCTACTGACTGAATGAAAGGAGCTGGCATCTCACTCTCTTTGAATCTTCTTTATCATGCTAAGAGGAGCAGGAAAAAGCAAAAAATTTCAGAATTGCACCTTGCAATGCGGAGAAATTACTGTTTGTGCATTTACAATATTCATTGATTTTTGCCATTGAAAAACATCATGTTATTCATATACCAGAAATGTTTGAAGCTACTGACTGAATGAAAGGAGCTGGCATCTCACTCTCTTTGAATCTTCTTTATCATGCTAAGAGGAGCAGGAAAAAGCAAAAAATTTCAGAATTGCACCTTGCAATGCGGAGAAATTACTGTTTGTGCATTTACAATATTCATTGATTTTTGCCATTGAAAAACATCCAGAAATGATTGAAGCTACTGACTGAATGAAAGGAGCTGGCATCTCACTCTCTTTGAATCTTCTTTATCATGCTAAGAGGAGCAGGAAAAATCAAAAAATTTCAGAATTGCACCTTGCAATGCGGAGAAATTACTGTTTGTGCATTTACAATATTCATTGATTTTTGCCATTGAAAAACATGTTATTCATATACCAGAAATGTTTGAAGCTACTGACTGAATGAAAGGAGCTGGCACCTCACTCTCTTTGAATCTTCTTTATCATGCTAAGAGGAGCGGGAAAAAGCAAAAAATTTCAGAATTGCACCTTGCAATGCGGAGAAATTACTGTTTGTGCATTTACAATATTCATTGATTTTTGCCATTGAAAAACGTCCAGAAATGATTGAAGGTACTGACTAAATGAAAGGAGCTGGCATCTCACTCTCTTTGAATCTTCTTTATCATGCTAAGAGGAGCAGGAAAAAGCAAAAAATTTCAGAATTGCACTTTGCAATACGGAGAAATTACAGTTTGTGCATTTACAATATTCATTGATTTTTGCCATTGAAAAACATCCAGAAATGATTGAAGCTACTGACTGAATGAAAGGAGCTGGCATCTCACTCTCTTTGAATCTTCTTTATCATACTAAGAGGAGCAGGAAAAAGCAAAAAATTTCAGACTTGCACCTTGCAATGCGGAGAAATTACTGTTTGTGCATTTACAATATTCATTGATTTTTGCCATTGAAAAACATCATGTTATTCATATACCAGAAATGTGTGAAGCTACTGACTGAATGAAAGGAGCTGGTATCTCACTCTCTTTGAATCTTCTTTATCATGCTAAGAGGAGCAGGAAAAAGCAAAAAATTTCAGAATTGCACCTTGCAATGCGGAGAAATTACTGTTTGTGCATTTACAATATTCATTGATTTTTGCCATTGAAAAACGTCCAGAAATGATTGAAGCTACTGACTGAATGAAAGGAGCTGGCATCTCACTCTCTTTGAATCTTGTTTATCATGCTAAGAGGAGCAGGAAAAAGCAAAAAATTTCAGAATTGCACCTTGCAATGCGGAGAAATTACTGTTTGTGCATTTACAATATTCATTGATTTTTGCCATTGAAAAACGTCCAGAAATGATTGAAGCTACTGACTGAATGAAAGGAGCTGGCATCTCACTCTCTTTGAATCTTCTTTATCATGCTAAGAGGAGCAGGAAAAAGCAAAAAATTTCAGAATTGCACCTTGCAATGCGGAGAAATTACTGTTTGTGCATTTACAATATTCATTGATTTTTGCCATTGAAAAACATCATGTTATTCATATACCAGAAATGATTGAAGCTACTGACTGAATGAAAGGAGCTGGCATCTCACTCTCTTTGAATCTTCTTTATCATGCTAAGAGGAGCAGGAAAAAGTAAAAAATTTCAGAATTGCACCTTGCAATGCGGAGAAATTACTGTTTGTGCATTTATAATATTCAATGATTTTTGCCATTGAAAAACGTCCAGAAATGATTGAAGCTACTGACTGAACGAAAGGAGCTGGCATCTCACTCTCTTTGAATCTTCTTTATCATGCTAAGAGGAGCAGGAAAAAGCAAAAAATTTCAGAATTGCACCTTGCAATGCGGAGAAATTACTGTTTGTGCATTTACAATATTCATTGATTTTTGCCATTGAAAAACGTCCAGAAATGATTGAAGCTACTGACTGAATGAAAGGAGCTGGCATCTCACTCTCTTTGAATCTTCTTTATCATGCTAAGAGGAGCAGGAAAAAGCAAAAAATTTCAGAATTGCACCTTGCAATGCGGAGAAATTACTGTTTGTGCATTTACAATATTCATTGATTTTTGCCATTGAAAAACATCATGTTATTCATATACCAGAAATGTTTGAAGCTACTGACTGAATGAAAGGAGCTGACATCTCACTCTCTTTGAATCTTCTTTATCATGCTAAGAGGAGCAGGAAAAAGCAAAAAATTTCAGAATTGCACCTTGCAATGCGGAGAAATTACTGTTTGTGCATTTACAATATTCATTGATTTTTGCCATTGAAAAACGTCCAGAAATGATTGAAGCTACTGACTGAATGAAAGGAGCTGGCATCTCACTCTCTTTGAATCTTCTTTATCATGCTAAGAGGAGCAGGAAAAAGCAAAAAATTTCAGAATTGCACCTTGCAATGCGGAGAAATTACTGTTTGTGCATTTACAATATTCATTGATTTTTGCCATTGAAAAACATCATGTTATTCATATACCAGAAATGTTTGAAGCTACTGACTGAATGAAAGGAGCTGGCATCTCACTCTCTTTGAATCTTCTTTATCATGCTAAGAGGAGCAGGAAAAAGCAAAAAATTTCAGAATTGCACCTTGCAATGTGGAGAAATTACTGTTTGTGCATTTACAATATTCATTGATTTTTGCCATTGAAAAACATCATGTTATTCATATACCAGAAATGTTTGAAGCTACTGACTGAATGAAAGGAGCTGGCATCTCACTCTCTTTGAATCTTCTTTATCATGCTAAGAGGAGCAGGAAAAAGCAAAAAATTTCAGAATTGCACCTTGCAATGCGGAGAAATTACTGTTTGTGCATTTACAATATTCATTGATTTTTGCCATTGAAAAACGTCCAGAAATGATTGAAGCTACTGACTGAATGAAAGGAGCTGGCATCTCACTCTCTTTGAATCTTCTTTATCATGCTAAGAGGAGCAGGAAAAAGCAAAAAATTTCAGAATTGCACCTTGCAATGCGGAGAAATTACAGTTTGTGCATTTACAATATTCATTGATTTTTGCCATTGAAAAACATCCAGAAATGATTGAAGCTACTGACTGAATGAAAGGAGCTGGCATCTCACTCTCTTTGAATCTTCTTTATCATGCTAAGAGGAGCAGGAAAAAGCAAAAAATTTCAGAATTGCACCTTGCAATGCGGAGAAATTACTGTTTGTGCATTTACAATATTCATTGATTTTTGCCATTGAAAAACATCATGTTATTCATATACCAGAAATGTTTGAAGCTACTGACTGAATGAAAGGAGCTGGCATCTCACTCTCTTTGAATCTTCTTTATCATGCTAAGAGGAGCAGGAAAAAGCAAAAAATTTCAGAATTGCACCTTGCAATGTGGAGAAATTACTGTTTGTGCATTTACAATATTCATTGATTTTTACCATTGAAAAACGTCCAGAAATGATTGAAGCTACTGACTGAATGAAAGTAGCTGGCATCTCACTCTCTTCGAATCTTCTTTATCATGCTAAGAGGAGCAGGAAAAAGCAAAAAATTTCAGACTTGCACCTTGCAATGCGGAGAAATTACTGTTTGTGCATTTACAATATTCATTGATTTTTGCCATTGAAAAATGTCCAGAAATGATTGAAGGTACTGACTGAATGAAAGGAGCTGGCATCTCACTCTCTTTGAATCTTCTTTATCATGCTAAGAGGAGCAGGAAAAAGCAAAAAATTTCAGAATTGCACCTTGCAATGCGGAGAAATTACTGTTTGTGCATTTACAATATTCATTGATTTTTGCCACTGAAAAACGTCCAGAAATGATTGAAGCTACTGACTGAATGAAAGGAGCTGGCATCTCACTCTCTTTGAATCTTCTTTATCATGCTAAGAGGAGCAGGAAAAAGCAAAAAATTTCAGAATTGCACCTTGCAATGCGGAGAAATTACAGTTTGTGCATTTACAATATTTATTGATTTTTGCCATTGAAAAACATCCAGAAATGATTGAAGCTACTGACTGAATGAAAGGAGCTGGCATCTCACTCTCTTTGAATCTTCTTTATCATGCTAAGAGGAGCAGGAAAAAGCAAAAAATTTCAGAATTGCACCTTGCAATGCGGAGAAATTACTGTTTGTGCATTTACAATATTCATTGATTTTTGCCATTGAAAAACATCATGTTATTCATATACCAGAAATGTTTGAAGCTACTGACTGAATGAAAGGAGCTGGCATCTCACTCTCTTTGAATCTTCTTTATCATGCTAAGAGGAGCAGGAAAAAGCAAAAAATTTCAGAATTGCACCTTGCAATGTGGAGAAATTACTGTTTGTGCATTTACAATATTCATTGATTTTTACCATTGAAAAACGTCCAGAAATGATTGAAGCTACTGACTGAATGAAAGTAGCTGGCATCTCACTCTCTTTGAATCTTCTTTATCATGCTAAGAGGAGCAGGAAAAAGCAAAAAATTTCAGACTTGCACCTTGCAATGCGGAGAAATTACTGTTTGTGCATTTACAATATTCATTGATTTTTGCCATTGAAAAACATCATGTTATTCATATACCAGAAATGTTTGAAGCTACTGACTTAATGAAAGGAGCTGGCATCTCACTCTCTTTGAATCTTCTTTATCATGCTAAGAGGAGCAGGAAAAAGCAAAAAATTTCAGAATTGCACCTTGCAATGCGGAGAAATTACTGTTTGTGCATTTACAATATTCATTGATTTTTGCCATTGAAAAACATCATGTTATTCATATACCAGAAATGTTTGAAGCTACTGACTGAATGAAAGGAGCTGGCATCTCACTCTCTTTGAATCTTCTTTATCATGCTAAGAGGAGCAGGAAAAAGCAAAAAATTTCAGAATTGCACCTTGCAATGCGGAGAAATTACTGTTTGTTCATTTACAATATTCATTGATTTTTGCCATTGAAAAACGTCCAGAAATGATTGAAGCTACTGACTGAATGAAAGGAGCTGGCATCTCACTCTCTTTGAATCTTCTTTATCATGCTAAGAGGAGCAGGAAAAATCAAAAAATTTCAGAATTGCACCTTGCAATGCGGAGAAATTACTGTTTGTGCATTTACAATATTCATTGATTTTTGCCATTGAAAAACATGTTATTCATATACCAGAAATGTTTGAAGCTACTGACTGAATGAAAGGAGCTGGCACCTCACTCTCTTTGAATCTTCTTTATCATGCTAAGAGGAGCGGGAAAAAGCAAAAAATTTCAGAATTGCACCTTGCAATGCGGAGAAATTACTGTTTGTGCATTTACAATATTCATTGATTTTTGCCATTGAAAAACGTCCAGAAATGATTGAAGGTACTGACTAAATGAAAGGAGCTGACATCTCACTCTCTTTGAATCTTCTTTATCATGCTAAGAGGAGCAGGAAAAAGCAAAAAATTTCAGAATTGCACCTTGCAATGCGGAGAAATTACTGTTTGTGCATTTACAATATTCATTGATTTTTGCCATTGAAAAACGTCCAGAAATGATTGAAGCTACTGACTGAATGAAAGGAGCTGGCATCTCACTCTCTTTGAATCTTCTTTATCATGCTAAGAGGAGCAGGAAAAAGCAAAAAATTTCAGAATTGCACTTTGCAATACGGAGAAATTACAGTTTGTGCATTTACAATATTCATTGATTTTTGCCATTGAAAAACATCCAGAAATGATTGAAGCTACTGACTGAATGAAAGGAGCTGGCATCTCACTCTCTTTGAATCTTCTTTATCATGCTAAGAGGAGCAGGAAAAAGCAAAAAATTTCAGACTTGCACCTTGCAATGCGGAGAAATTACTGTTTGTGCATTTACAATATTCATTGATTTTTGCCATTGAAAAACATCATGTTATTCATATACCAGAAATGTGTGAAGCTACTGACTGAATGAAAGGAGCTGGCATCTCACTCTCTTTGAATCTTCTTTATCATGCTAAGAGGAGCAGGAAAAAGCAAAAAATTTCAGAATTGCACTTTGCAATACGGAGAAATTACAGTTTGTGCATTTACAATATTCATTGATTTTTGCCATTGAAAAACATCCAGAAATGATTGAAGCTACTGACTGAATGAAAGGAGCTGGCATCTCACTCTCTTTGAATCTTCTTTATCATGCTAAGAGGAGCAGGAAAAAGCAAAAAATTTCAGACTTGCACCTTGCAATGCGGAGAAATTACTGTTTGTGCATTTACAATATTCATTGATTTTTGCCATTGAAAAACATCATGTTATTCATATACCAGAAATGTGTGAAGCTACTGACTGAATGAAAGGAGCTGGCATCTCACTCTCTTTGAATCTTCTTTATCATGCTAAGAGGAGCAGGAAAAAGCAAAAAATTTCAGAATTGCACCTTGCAATGCGGAGAAATTACTGTTTGTGCATTTACAATATTCATTGATTTTTGCCATTGAAAAACGTCCAGAAATGATTGAAGCTACTGACTGAATGAAAGGAGCTGGCATCTCACTCTCTTTGAATCTTCTTTATCATGCTAAGAGGAGCAGGAAAAAGCAAAAAATTTCAGAATTGCACCTTGCAATGCGGAGAAATTACTGTTTGTGCATTTACAATATTCATTGATTTTTGCCATTGAAAAACATCATGTTATTCATATACCAGAAATGATTGAAGCTACTGACTGAATGAAAGGAGCTGGCATCTCACTCTCTTTGAATCTTCTTTATCATGCTAAGAGGAGCAGGAAAAAGTAAAAAATTTCAGAATTGCACCTTGCAATGCGGAGAAATTACTGTTTGTGCATTTATAATATTCAATGATTTTTGCCATTGAAAAACGTCCAGAAATGATTGAAGCTACTGACTGAACGAAAGGAGCTGGCATCTCACTCTCTTTGAATCTTCTTTATCATGCTAAGAGGAGCAGGAAAAAGCAAAAAATTTCAGAATTGCACCTTGCAATGCGGAGAAATTACTGTTTGTGCATTTACAATATTCATTGATTTTTGCCATTGAAAAACGTCCAGAAATGATTGAAGCTACTGACTGAATGAAAGGAGCTGGCATCTCACTCTCTTTGAATCTTCTTTATCATGCTAAGAGGAGCAGGAAAAAGCAAAAAATTTCAGAATTGCACCTTGCAATGCGGAGAAATTACTGTTTGTGCATTTACAATATTCATTGATTTTTGCCATTGAAAAACATCATGTTATTCATATACCAGAAATGTTTGAAGCTACTGACTGAATGAAAGGAGCTGACATCTCACTCTCTTTGAATCTTCTTTATCATGCTAAGAGGAGCAGGAAAAAGCAAAAAATTTCAGAATTGCACCTTGCAATGCGGAGAAATTACTGTTTGTGCATTTACAATATTCATTGATTTTTGCCATTGAAAAACGTCCAGAAATGATTGAAGCTACTGACTGAATGAAAGGAGCTGGCATCTCACTCTCTTTGAATCTTCTTTATCATGCTAAGAGGAGCAGGAAAAAGCAAAAAATTTCAGAATTGCACCTTGCAATGCGGAGAAATTACTGTTTGTGCATTTACAATATTCATTGATTTTTGCCATTGAAAAACATCATGTTATTCATATACCAGAAATGTTTGAAGCTACTGACTGAATGAAAGGAGCTGGCATCTCACTCTCTTTGAATCTTCTTTATCATGCTAAGAGGAGCAGGAAAAAGCAAAAAATTTCAGAATTGCACCTTGCAATGCGGAGAAATTACTGTTTGTGCATTTACAATATTCATTGATTTTTGCCATTGAAAAACATCATGTTATTCATATACCAGAAATGATTGAAGCTACTGACTGAATGAAAGGAGCTGGCATCTCACTCTCTTTGAATCTTCTTTATCATGCTAAGAGGAGCAGGAAAAAGCAAAAAATTTCAGAATTGCACCTTGCAATGCGGAGAAATTACTGTTTGTGCATTTACAATATTCATTGATTTTTGCCACTGAAAAACGTCCAGAAATGATTGAAGCTACTGACTGAATGAAAGGAGCTGGCATCTCACTCTCTTTGAATCTTCTTTATCATGCTAAGAGGAGCAGGAAAAAGCAAAAAATTTCAGAATTGCACCTTGCAATGCGGAGAAATTACAGTTTGTGCATTTACAATATTTATTGATTTTTGCCATTGAAAAACATCCAGAAATGATTGAAGCTACTGACTGAATGAAAGGAGCTGGCATCTCACTCTCTTTGAATCTTCTTTATCATGCTAAGAGGAGCAGGAAAAAGCAAAAAATTTCAGAATTGCACCTTGCAATGCGGAGAAATTACTGTTTGTGCATTTACAATATTCATTGATTTTTGCCATTGAAAAACATCATGTTATTCATATACCAGAAATGTTTGAAGCTACTGACTGAATGAAAGGAGCTGGCATCTCACTCTCTTTGAATCTTCTTTATCATGCTAAGAGGAGCAGGAAAAAGCAAAAAATTTCAGAATTGCACCTTGCAATGTGGAGAAATTACTGTTTGTGCATTTACAATATTCATTGATTTTTACCATTGAAAAACGTCCAGAAATGATTGAAGCTACTGACTGAATGAAAGTAGCTGGCATCTCACTCTCTTTGAATCTTCTTTATCATGCTAACAGGAGAAGGAAAAAGCAAAAAATCTCAGACTTGCACCTTGCAATGCGGAGAAATTACTGTTTGTGCATTTACAATATTCATTGATTTTTGCCATTGAAAAACATCATGTTATTCATATACCAGAAATGTTTGAAGCTACTGACTGAATGAAAGGAGCTGGCATCTCACTCTCTTTGAATCTTCTTTATCATGCTAAGAGGAGCAGGAAAAAGCAAAAAATTTCAGAATTGCACCTTGCAATGCGGAGAAATTACTGTTTGTGCATTTACAATATTCATTGATTTTTGCCATTGAAAAACATCATGTTATTCATATACCAGAAATGATTGAAGCTACTGACTGAATGAAAGGAGCTGGCATCTCACTCTCTTTGAATCTTCTTTATCATGCTAAGAGGAGCAGGAAAAAGTAAAAAATTTCAGAATTGCACCTTGCAATGCGGAGAAATTACTGTTTGTGCATTTATAATATTCAATGATTTTTGCCATTGAAAAACGTCCAGAAATGATTGAAGCTACTGACTGAACGAAAGGAGCTGGCATCTCACTCTCTTTGAATCTTCTTTATCATGCTAAGAGGAGCAGGAAAAAGCAAAAAATTTCAGAATTGCACCTTGCAATGCGGAGAAATTACTGTTTGTGCATTTACAATATTCATTGATTTTTGCCATTGAAAAACATCCAGAAATGATAGAAACTACTGACTGAATGAAAGGAGCTGGCATCTCACTCTCTTTGAATCTTCTTTATCATGCTAAGAGGAGCAGGAAAAAGCAAAAAATTTCAGAATTGCACCTTGCAATGCGGAGAAATTACTGTTTGTGCATTTACAATATTCATTGATTTTTGCCATTGAAAAACATCATGTTATTCATATACCAGAAATGTTTGAAGCTACTGACTGAATGAAAGGAGCTGGCATCTCACTCTCTTTGAATCTTCTTTATCATGCTAAGAGGAGCAGGAAAAAGCAAAAAATTTCAGAATTGCACCTTGCAATGCGGAGAAATTACTGTTTGTGCATTTACAATATTCATTGATTTTTGCCATTGAAAAACATCATGTTATTCATATACCAGAAATGATTGAAGCTACTGACTGAATGAAAGGAGCTGGCATCTCACTCTCTTTGAATCTTCTTTATCATGCTAAGAGGAGCAGGAAAAAGCAAAAAATTTCAGAATTGCACCTTGCAATGCGGAGAAATTACTGTTTGTGCATTTACAATATTCATTGATTTTTGCCACTGAAAAACGTCCAGAAATGATTGAAGCTACTGACTGAATGAAAGGAGCTGGCATCTCACTCTCTTTGAATCTTCTTTATCATGCTAAGAGGAGCAGGAAAAAGCAAAAAATTTCAGAATTGCACCTTGCAATGCGGAGAAATTACAGTTTGTGCATTTACAATATTTATTGATTTTTGCCATTGAAAAACATCCAGAAATGATTGAAGCTACTGACTGAATGAAAGGAGCTGGCATCTCACTCTCTTTGAATCTTCTTTATCATGCTAAGAGGAGCAGGAAAAAGCAAAAAATTTCAGAATTGCACCTTGCAATGCGGAGAAATTACTGTTTGTGCATTTACAATATTCATTGATTTTTGCCATTGAAAAACATCATGTTATTCATATACCAGAAATGTTTGAAGCTACTGACTGAATGAAAGGAGCTGGCATCTCACTCTCTTTGAATCTTCTTTATCATGCTAAGAGGAGCAGGAAAAAGCAAAAAATTTCAGAATTGCACCTTGCAATGTGGAGAAATTACTGTTTGTGCATTTACAATATTCATTGATTTTTACCATTGAAAAACGTCCAGAAATGATTGAAGCTACTGACTGAATGAAAGTAGCTGGCATCTCACTCTCTTTGAATCTTCTTTATCATGCTAACAGGAGCAGGAAAAAGCAAAAAATCTCAGACTTGCACCTTGCAATGCGGAGAAATTACTGTTTGTGCATTTACAATATTCATTGATTTTTGCCATTGAAAAACATCATGTTATTCATATACCAGAAATGTTTGAAGCTACTGACTGAATGAAAGGAGCTGGCATCTCACTCTCTTTGAATCTTCTTTATCATGCTAAGAGGAGCAGGAAAAAGCAAAAAATTTCAGAATTGCACCTTGCAATGCGGAGAAATTACTGTTTGTGCATTTACAATATTCATTGATTTTTGCCATTGAAAAACATCATGTTATTCATATACCAGAAATGATTGAAGCTACTGACTGAATGAAAGGAGCTGGCATCTCACTCTCTTTGAATCTTCTTTATCATGCTAAGAGGAGCAGGAAAAAGTAAAAAATTTCAGAATTGCACCTTGCAATGCGGAGAAATTACTGTTTGTGCATTTATAATATTCAATGATTTTTGCCATTGAAAAACGTCCAGAAATGATTGAAGCTACTGACTGAACGAAAGGAGCTGGCATCTCACTCTCTTTGAATCTTCTTTATCATGCTAAGAGGAGCAGGAAAAAGCAAAAAATTTCAGAATTGCACCTTGCAATGCGGAGAAATTACTGTTTGTGCATTTACAATATTCATTGATTTTTGCCATTGAAAAACATCCAGAAATGATAGAAACTACTGACTGAATGAAAGGAGCTGGCATCTCACTCTCTTTGAATCTTCTTTATCATGCTAAGAGGAGCAGGAAAAAGCAAAAAATTTCAGAATTGCACCTTGCAATGCGGAGAAATTACTGTTTGTGCATTTACAATATTCATTGATTTTTGCCATTGAAAAACATCATGTTATTCATATACCAGAAATGTTTGAAGCTACTGACTGAATGAAAGGAGCTGACATCTCACTCTCTTTGAATCTTCTTTATCATGCTAAGAGGAGCAGGAAAAAGCAAAAAATTTCAGAATTGCACCTTGCAATGCGGAGAAATTACTGTTTGTGCATTTACAATATTCATTGATTTTTGCCATTGAAAAACGTCCAGAAATGATTGAAGCTACTGACTGAATGAAAGGAGCTGGCATCTCACTCTCTTTGAATCTTCTTTATCATGCTAAGAGGAGCAGGAAAAAGCAAAAAATTTCAGAATTGCACCTTGCAATGCGGAGAAATTACTGTTTGTGCATTTACAATATTCATTGATTTTTGCCATTGAAAAACATCCAGAAATGATTGAAGCTACTGACTGAATGAAAGGAGCTGGCATCTCACTCTCTTTGAATCTTCTTTATCATGCTAAGAGGAGCAGGAAAAAGCAAAAAATTTCAGAATTGCACCTTGCAATGCGGAGAAATTACTGTTTGTGCATTTACAATATTCATTGATTTTTGCCATTGAAAAACATCATGTTATTCATATACCAGAAATGTTTGAAGCTACTGACTGAATGAAAGGAGCTGACATCTCACTCTCTTTGAATCTTCTTTATCATGCTAAGAGGAGCAGGAAAAAGCAAAAAATTTCAGAATTGCACCTTGCAATGCGGAGAAATTACTGTTTGTGCATTTACAATATTCATTGATTTTTGCCATTGAAAAACGTCCAGAAATGATTGAAGCTACTGACTGAATGAAAGGAGCTGGCATCTCACTCTCTTTGAATCTTCTTTATCATGCTAAGAGGAGCAGGAAAAAGCAAAAAATTTCAGAATTGCACCTTGCAATGCGGAGAAATTACTGTTTGTGCATTTACAATATTCATTGATTTTTGCCATTGAAAAACATGTTATTCATATACCAGAAATGTTTGAAGCTACTGACTGAATGAAAGGAGCTGGCACCTCACTCTCTTTGAATCTTCTTTATCATGCTAAGAGGAGCGGGAAAAAGCAAAAAATTTCAGAATTGCACCTTGCAATGCGGAGAAATTAGTTTGTGCATTTACAATATTCATTGATTTTTGCCATTGAAAAACTCATTGTTATTCATATACCAGAAATGATTGAAGGTACTGACTGAGCTGGCATCTCACTCTCTTTGAATCTTCTTTATCATGCTAAGAGGAGCAGGAAAAAGCAAAAAATTTCAGAATTGCACCTTGCAATGCGGAGAAATTACTGTTTGTGCATTTACAATATTCATTGGTTTTTGCCATTGAAAAACGTCCAGAAATGATTGAAGCTACTGACTGAACGAAAGGAGCTGGCATCTCACTCTCTTTGAATCTTCTTTATCATGCTAAGAGGAGCAGGAAAAAGCAAAAAATTTCAGAATTGCACCTTGCAATGCGGAGAAATTACTGTTTGTGCATTTACAATATTCATTGATTTTTGCCATTGAAAAACATCATGTTATTCATATACCAGAAATGTTTGAAGCTACTGACTGAATGAAAGGAGCTGACATCTCACTCTCTTTGAATCTTCTTTATCATGCTAAGAGGAGCAGGAAAAAGCAAAAAATTTCAGAATTGCACCTTGCAATGCGGAGAAATTACTGTTTGTGCATTTACAATATTCATTGATTTTTGCCATTGAAAAACGTCCAGAAATGATTGAAGCTACTGACTGAATGAAAGGAGCTGGCATCTCACTCTCTTTGAATCTTCTTTATCATGCTAAGAGGAGCAGGAAAAAGCAAACAATTTCAGAATTGCACCTTGCAATGCGGAGAAATTACTGTTTGTGCATTTACAATATTCATTGATTTTTGCCATTGAAAAACATGTTATTCATATACCAGAAATGTTTGAAGCTACTAACTGAATGAAAGGAGCTGGCACCTCACTCTCTTTGAATCTTCTTTATCATGCTAAGAGGAGCGGGAAAAAGCAAAAAATTTCAGAATTGCACCTTGCAATGCGGAGAAATTACTGTTTGTGCATTTACAATATTCATTGATTTTTGCCATTGAAAAACGTCCAGAAATGATTGAAGGTACTGACTGAATGAAAGGAGCTGGCATCTCACTCTCTTTGAATCTTCTTTATCATGCTAAGAGGAGCAGGAGAAAGCAAAAAATTTCAGAATTGCACCTTGCAATGCGGAGAAATTACTGTTTGTGCATTTACAATATTCATTGGTTTTTGCCATTGAAAAACGTCCAGAAATGATTGAAGCTACTGACTGAATGAAAGGAGCTGGCATCTCACTCTCTTTGAATCTTCTTTATCATGCTAAGAGGAGCAGGAAAAAGCAAAAAATTTCAGAATTGCACCTTGCAATGCGGAGAAATTACAGTTTGTGCATTTACAATATTCATTGATTTTTGCCATTGAAAAACATCCAGAAATGATTGAAGCTACTGACTGAATGAAAGGAGCTGGCATCTCACTCTCTTTGAATCTTCTTTATCATGCTAAGAGGAGCAGGAAAAAGCAAAAAATTTCAGAATTGCACCTTGCAATGCGGAGAAATTACTGTTTGTGCATTTACAATATTCATTGATTTTTGCCATTGAAAAACATCATGTTATTCATATACCAGAAATGTTTGAAGCTACTGACTGAATGAAAGGAGCTGGCATCTCACTCTCTTTGAATCTTCTTTATCATGCTAAGAGGAGCAGGAAAAAGCAAAAAATTTCAGAATTGCACCTTGCAATGTGGAGAAATTACTGTTTGTGCATTTACAATATTCATTGATTTTTACCATTGAAAAACGTCCAGAAATGATTGAAGCTACTGACTGAATGAAAGTAGCTGGCATCTCACTCTCTTTGAATCTTCTTTATCATGCTAAGAGGAGCAGGAAAAAGCAAAAAATTTCAGACTTGCACCTTGCAATGCGGAGAAATTACTGTTTGTGCATTTACAATATTCATTGATTTTTGCCATTGAAAAACATCATGTTATTCATATACCAGAAATGTTTGAAGCTACTGACTGAATGAAAGGAGCTGGCATCTCACTCTCTTTGAATCTTCTTTATCATGCTAAGAGGAGCAGGAAAAAGCAAAAAATTTCAGAATTGCACCTTGCAATGCGGAGAAATTACTGTTTGTGCATTTACAATATTCATTGATTTTTGCCATTGAAAAACATCATGTTATTCATATACCAGAAATGTTTGAAGCTACTGACTGAATGAAAGGAGCTGGCATCTCACTCTCTTTGAATCTTCTTTATCATGCTAAGAGGAGCAGGAAAAAGCAAAAAATTTTAGAATTGCACCTTGCAATGTGGAGAAATTACTGTTTGTGCATTTACAATATTCATTGATTTTTACCATTGAAAAACGTCCAGAAATGATTGAAGCTACTGACTGAATGAAAGTAGCTGGCATCTCACTCTCTTTGAATCTTCTTTATCATGCTAAGAGGAGCAGGAAAAAGCAAAAAAATTTCAGACTTTCACCTTGCAATGCGGAGAAATTACTGTTTGTGCATTTACAATATTCATTGATTTTTGCCATTGAAAAACATCATGTTATTCATATACCAGAAATGTTTGAAGCTACTGACTGAATGAAAGGAGCTGGCATCTCACTCTCTTTGAATCTTCTTTATCATGCTAAGAGGAGCAGGAAAAAGCAAAAAATTTCAGAATTGCACCTTGCAATGCGGAGAAATTACTGTTTGTGCATTTACAATATTCATTGATTTTTGCCATTGAAAAACATCATGTTATTCATATACCAGAAATGTTTGAAGCTACTGACTGAATGAAAGGAGCTGACATCTCACTCTCTTTGAATCTTCTTTATCATGCTAAGAGGAGCAGGAAAAAGCAAAAAATTTCAGAATTGCACCTTGCAATGCGGAGAAATTACTGTTTGTGCATTTACAATATTCATTGATTTTTGCCATTGAAAAACATCCAGAAATGATTGAAGCTACTGACTGAATGAAAGGAGCTGGCATCTCACTCTCTTTGAATCTTCTTTATCATGCTAAGAGGAGCAGGAAAAAGCAAAAAATTTCAGACTTGCACCTTGCAATGCGGAGAAATTACTGTTTGTGCATTTACAATATTCATTGATTTTTGCCATTGAAAAACATCATGTTATTCATATACCAGAAATGTTTGAAGCTACTGACTGAATGAAAGGAGCTGGCATCTCACTCTCTTTGAATCTTCTTTATCATGCTAAGAGGAGCAGGAAAAAGCAAAAAATTTCAGAATTGCACCTTGCAATGCGGAGAAATTACTGTTTGTGCATTTACAATATTCATTGATTTTTGCCATTGAAAAACGTCCAGAAATGATTGAAGCTACTGACTGAATGAAAGGAGCTGGCATCTCACTCTCTTGGAATCTTCTTTATCATGCTAAGAGGAGCAGGAAAAAGCAAAAAATTTCAGAATTGCACCTTGCAATGCGGAGAAATTACTGTTTGTGCATTTACAATATTCATTGATTTTTGCCATTGAAAAACGTCCAGAAATGATTGAAGCTACTGACTGAATGAAAGGAGCTGGCATCTCACTCTCTTTGAATCTTCTTTATCATGCTAAGAGGAGCAGGAAAAATCAAAAAATTTCAGAATTGCACATTGCAATGCGGAGAAATTACTGTTTGTGCATTTACAATATTCATTGATTTTTGCCATTGAAAAACATGTTATTCATATACCAGAAATGTTTGAAGCTACTGACTGAATGAAAGGAGCTGGCACCTCACTCTCTTTGAATCTTCTTTATCATGCTAAGAGGAGCGGGAAAAAGCAAAAAATTTCAGAATTGCACCTTGCAATGCGGAGAAATTACTGTTTGTGCATTTACAATATTCATTGATTTTTGCCATTGAAAAACGTCCAGAAATGATTGAAGGTACTGACTGAATGAAAGGAGCTGGCATCTCACTCTCTTTGAATCTTCTTTATCATGCTAAGAGGAGCAGGAAAAAGCAAAAAATTTCAGAATTGCACCTTGCAATGCAGAGAAATTACTGTTTGTGCATTTACAATATTCATTGATTTTTGCCACTGAAAAACGTCCAGAAATGATTGAAGCTACTGACTGAATGAAAGGAGCTGGCATCTCACTCTCTTTGAATCTTCTTTATCATGCTAATAGGAGCAGGAAAAAGCAAAAAATTTCAGAATTGCACCTTGCAATGTGGAGAAATTACTGTTTGTGCATTTACAATATTCATTGATTTTTACCATTGAAAAACGTCCAGAAATGATTGAAGCTACTGACTGAATGAAAGTAGCTGGCATCTCACTCTCTTTGAATCTTCTTTATCATGCTAAGAGGAGCAGGAAAAAGCAAAAAATTTCAGACTTGCACCTTGCAATGCGGAGAAATTACTGTTTGTGCATTTACAATATTCATTGATTTTTGCCATTGAAAAACATCGTTATTCATATACCAGAAATGTTTGAAGCTACTGACTGAATGAAAGGAGCTGGCATCTCACTCTCTTTGAATCTTCTTTATCATGCTAAGAGGAGCAGGAAAAAGCAAAAAATTTCAGAATTGCACCTTGCAATGCGGAGAAATTACTGTTTGTGCATTTACAATATTCATTGATTTTTGCCATTGAAAAACATCATGTTATTCATATACCAGAAATGTTTGAAGCTACTGACTGAATGAAAGGAGCTGGCATCTCACTCTCTTTGAATCTTCTTTATCATGCTAAGAGGAGCAGGAAAAAGCAAAAAATTTCAGAATTGCACCTTGCAATGCGGAGAAATTACTCTTTGTGCTTTTACAATATTCATTGATTTTTGCCATTGAAAAACGTCCAGAAATGATTGAAGCTACTGACTGAATGAAAGGAGCTGGCATCTCACTCTCTTTGAATCTTCTTTATCATGCTAAGAGGAGCAGGAAAAATCAAAAAATTTCAGAATTGCACCTTGCAATGCGGAGAAATTACTGTTTGTGCATTTACAATATTCATTGATTTTTGCCATTGAAAAACATGTTATTCATATACCAGAAATGTTTGAAGCTACTGACTGAATGAAAGGAGCTGGCACCTCACTCTCTTTGAATCTTCTTTATCATGCTAAGAGGAGCGGGAAAAAGCAAAAAATTTCAGAAT
>NW_027366932.1:0-64056 GCF_046119375.1 Phyllobates terribilis
ATACCAAAATCCACCTAACATACTCATTACTAAGATAATTTTTACATAAAATGGCATTAAACAACATATATAGCTTAAATCACAAAAAATCTCAATATTCCGAACATAAAATTAATTTAAATCAATTTTTTTAACCTAAATATCTACAAATACTACAATAATATGCAACAATTCTTAGAAAATACCTATACAACCAAATACACACAAATTTAATACTACAACTACAATGAACAAAAATTTCAACATTTTAACCATAAAATTTAAATAAATCTAATCATTTTACCTAAATACCTAAAAAATCCACCTAAACTTAGAACAATTCTTAGAAAATACCTATACAACCATATACACACAAGTTCAATACTACAACTATAATCAATAAAAATTTCAACATTTTAACCAAAAAAATTTAATTAAATCTAATTATTTTACCTAAATACCTAAAAATTCACCAAAAATTATAACAATTTATAAAAAAATTCCTATACAACCAAATACCCACAAAATCAATATTACAACTAATACATCAATATATATCAACATTTCAACTATAACTTTAAATTAATTCACATTATTTTAACTAATTAACAAGATTATCTACTCAAACTATCAATAATTCGACCTAAAAACCTATACATCCAAATATCTTCCAAATCAACTCAAATCTTCCATATACTTCAAGATTCCAACAATATTATGCATACATATTATATTAATTCAACAAAATAACATATATAACTACTAAATCCTCCAAAAATACAATGAGAACTTATAATCTACATAGAACATCAACTCAAACAAGCTAGAAATTGAACAACTAATCATATCAACTTCGGATTCGATCTTTGTGAAGGAAGAACAACGAAACGAGAGACCTACGAGCACCGGATTGAATCGAGACAAGAAAAAACGAGGCTCGAATGAGGGAGAACTGGGAGGGGAAGTGTTGGAGGCGGCATAAATAATGTGTGGGAGGGTTTGGAGGTGTTTTAGGCTTTTATAGCCTAAAACACGCTCCGCGTCACGTGATGCACAACCTCCCTCGTCACGGGAACTTTTGTGCGCAGCGTCACAAGGCCTTTGTCGCGGAGCATCACATGAGCGTTGTCCTTTGACGTCACGTGCAGGAGCATCTTCTATTGGCGTCACGTGATGTTATTTATACCCCGTCATGGTATATGTTTTACGTGCCGTGACGTTTTTGGGTGCGATGGATAGTAAAAATAAATGTGCGACGGATAGCAACCACCTAGAAATTTATAATATGTATAAATGCCTTGTTGGCTGAGTAGTGGGTAGTTTGCCCAATTCCACAACTTTCCAGGTTTAATCATGGATTTATAATATATGAGGGTTCATGTATTTGTTTCATTCATGATCGAACATGGCGTCTGTAGAAAAGGTCCCAGTATTACTCGTAATTAATATATATAATACTATATTAAAATTAATTCACTTACATATGTAATGACTAATAATAACAGAAATTGGGGGAACTAGAGAGGTAAACTCTTCCCTCTCTCTAGTTTGGCGGTACTAGTGGACAAGCGTCTAGTGGTGGTGATTCGTCGCTCAATGTATATAAGTCGCCTTGTACAACCGTCTCCAGATCTCTCTTCTTGCTTCTCGCCTTCCTTCCCCTCCGTCTTTATAATTTCAGGTATGTATCGTCTATTGATAGATCTATAATCAACATCAACACCAAATCAATTACTCCCTCCGTTTGTTATTATTTGATGTTTTAGAAAATATCACAGATTTTAAGACAACATCTAGTTTGACCAATATAACCCTTAAAGTTGCAATATTTGTTTTTCCTCTAATTCACTTATTGGAAGGAAGATAAATCAATCAATAGTTGAAAAGGGTAAAAGTGATAATATATAGGTCAATTATATACAAAGACAATTAATTATGAACAATTACAAAAAGTTAAAATGCCGTTTATTTGTAAACAGGCAGTTCTATTCTATGAGGAGCCCTTTTCAATCTTCTTCCCATGCGTTTCTTCTTCATCTTTAGTTTATATATGGTTTTCAATTATTACTGGTTATGCGTTGATTGTAATGGTTATGAAGGAAAACTCCTTTATCTGATTCATGCAATCTTCTTTATTTTAGGTTTTTCAATTTTGATATTATGGTGTTAGATTTCAATAAATTCGATGGAATTTGTATATATTTAACATCTTGTCCCTTCTATTTCTCCCATGATCTAAACATACATACTTCTCAATGTCTAATCGTCCTTACTAGACTTATCTTTCTCTTCAAATTAGATCTAATTTTTACCCCAAACATAATTTTGGATTACGACTAATTTGAAGCGCAATCTCGTATTTCCTTCTTCTCTCTGATTGCATGAACATTATTAGTTGTCATTACACCGTTCCCCATTTTAGAACTGTTGTACTCCTTCATATTTTCCAACCTCAGATTCTCTATGCCCAGGTTTGTTCTTTCTATATGTTATTTCAGTCCCTTACCTATATGTATTTATGCTATGGTTCAGATTCCGACATCATTTCTCAATGAAAATCAACCCCTAATTGGTTTCTGAAAATTTAAGTTAATTTTGGATTGCCAATCCGATCCCAACTTTAATAAAAATGCCTTTACTTATGATATAGTCTCCTTGCACAACATTGTAATGTTGTTCTGGTTGTTGTTATAAGAGATTGATTGAAAACTTGATTTCTTATTAAGTAAAGGAGTGAATATATGCACGTACAGAGAAGGAGTGTAGAGACAATTAAGAGAGCTAATTAAGGAGAGAACGCTAACATTTATCCTATTCTCTGTAACTGATTTGACCAAATCAAAGGTAATAAAAACAATATCTGTAACTGATTTGACCAAATCAAAGGTAATTAAAACAATATCTTTTATTCACGAATATTGCCCCGCAAGTTAAATGGCGCGAAACTGAGTTGTAACTTGGATGTTAAAGACTCGAACCGCGGCTTGTGCATGGATTTTGTGAGAATGTCGGCTAGCTGGTCCACGGTGGCGATGTAGGTGACCCGAAAAGCGCCTTTCTGCACTTTCTCTCTAACAAAGTGGTAAGCCAAAAAGATGTGTTTCATACGAGAGTGGAAAACCGGATTGACGCTTAAGCTAATGGCCCCAAGATTGTCACAATATATAACTGGTTCCGCTCCCACCGTATGATGAAGCTCAGTGAAGAGAGAACGTACCCAAAGAATTTCCGCGCGGTGTCGGCAAGCTCTTTGTACTCGGCCTTTGTGGAAGACCGGGCTACTGACCGTTGCGTACGAGAGCTCTACGAGATCGGAGTTGCAACCAAGTATAGGATGTAGCCAGTAGTTGAGTGGTACGTGTTCTTGTCACCTCCGTGATCAGTATCGTAATATGCGTGGAAAGTCAAGGGGGAGGAAGCGGAGATATGAATGCCATTGATCATGGTACCAACTAAGTAGCGTAAGATGTGCTTGAGGCACAACCGGTGGACATCCATGGGCTCTTGCATGTATTGGCTGAGTTTATTGGTGGCAAATGCAACATCAGGACGAGTTAATTGGAGGTAATGCAAGCTTCCTACAAGTGTACGGTACTCGGATGGTGAAGGCAAAGGGGTTTCCGAGGCTCGGGTAAGAGTTACTGAAGCAGAAAGTGGAGTTACTGCAAGGCGTGTCTCGGCCATACCGGCCTTGATCAGCAGAGTGGCTGTTGCGGAACGGGTACGAAAGGATGTTGTTGTCGGAAAACCGGACATTGAGGCGTCAAGTGGCCCACTGCGCGGCACCATTGACATTTCCCTAGATAGGGTTTGCGATT
Organism: Phyllobates terribilis; assembly: GCF_046119375.1. Lineage (NCBI taxonomy): Eukaryota > Metazoa > Chordata > Amphibia > Anura > Dendrobatidae > Phyllobates > Phyllobates terribilis. The sequence continues at coordinate 3,798 of NW_027366932.1, forward strand.
TCTGGATCTTCCGTCGGGTCGCGAGCTTGATTGGTTGCCCCAGCTGGCTCCACTGGTGTTGTTGGAGGGAGGGCGCTAAGATGATTTCTGAGGCGCGGCGGGTGCAGGTGGGCGGTAGTACTGCGGTGCCTGGTGGGCTGAGAGGGCCGTCGGAATAGGTGGTGCCTGGTGGGTGTGCTTAATAGCCAATTCACGGTTCAAGAACTTCTCGTGAAGTTCGTCAAAGCGATGGGTGTGTCTCAAGCATTAACACCATCAATCACGGATTGAAAGGAGTCATCGAGACCGTAAGATCTGGCCGTCACATCTTCTTCGGGCATAGCCGCACCAATGGATGCTAAAGATCGACAACAGATTTTACGCTATTCATGTATCCGGATACAAATGAGGTACCTTTGACGATTGATCTGAATCAATCTTTGAGTTGCTTCTTGTGCTCACGAGAGGCACACACGAACGTTTTCTTCAAGGTTTCCCATAGCTCCGCCGAAATCTTCGTCTACGTGACTAAAGAAGCCACCGATTCCGATAGGGCTGACAAGATTGCCCGTAGATGAGTTTGTCCTGCCTTTTCCATGTGAGGAAGGCTGGATTTGGGATAGTGGTGGCCGGAGTTCCTGTCTTGATAGTCTCGGGAGAGGCCGGTAGTGTACCACTTAGGTATTGAAAGAGATTGAACCCTTCTAAGATTGACTTCAACTTGACGCTCCCATGTGATGTAGTTGAGGGTTTTGAGAGGGGTTATTGTTGATAGAGAGACAAAGATGAATGGTTTTTCGGTCTCATGAGGATTGGGGATGGTTCCCATAGATTTGGAAGCCATCGGAGAGGATCGACGTCCTGTGCTTGAGGTTTAGGATCTAATGACTGATACCATATAAGAGATTGATTGAAGACTTGATTTCTTTATTAAGCAAATGAGTGAATATATACACGTACAAAGAAGGAGTGTAGAGACAATTAAGAGAGCTAATTAAGAGAAAATGCTAACATTTATCCTATTCTCTGTAACTGATTTGACCAAATCAAAGGTAATAAAAACAATATATGTAAGTGATTTGACCGAATCAAATGTAATAAAAACAATATCTTTTATTCATTAATAGTTGTATCTTGACATTAAGATGTTTGACTTTGTCTTATATGCATCTCAGATTCTTTTTATGTTTTGACGTCTTCTTTCATTATTATCTTTTTTTTGGTTTAAAGAGAATCGGAGTCTCCGTACATGTTGACTAAGAAAAAATATAAGTGGGCTACAACAAACAAATGGGGTGTATCCCGTCCCCTAGCGTCATCATCCAACAAACCAAGAATATCCGGGGGAGGAGAATCTAAAAAAGAGACACCTAAACAAGCGTGAAGTGCAAGTGAGGCCAGAGAGTCAGCGACTCTATTGGCTTCCCTGTACACATGTCGGATCTGGCAATGCCAGTTCCTACTCAAAAGGTCACGTGCCAGAGACACGAAACTACAAAGGGGATGACATCGATCTATAGGTTTACCCAGAAGCAGATTTACCAAGGTAGAATCTGTTTCCACATAAACCCTCCCGAACCCCAACGACCAAGCAAGCTTAAGACCCGAGACTACGCCCCAGAGTTCCGCCGCCGGGACCGTGCACACACTAAAATTGTGGAGGAAACCACCAATCCACTCACCATTAGAACCACAGAGAACCCCGCCCGCAGCCGCATGACCTGCAACCAATGCCCCATCCGTATTAAGCTTCACCCACCCGTCATCCGGTCTAACCCAGAAAATGAGGGATTGTTATTTCCTCGGGACCGCATCTGCTAAACCCTCAATAGACGCCTTTAAGTAGGCTTGACTAGCGGCAATGATGAAGGACACTTTGTCCCCCTTGAATTACTCGCTCCTAAAAGTCATCTCATTCCTCCACTTCCATATATTCATATAGCGATCGCAAACGCACCCGCCCATCCTTCCAACTCCGCCGAGTCCTGTGAAAGATTACGCCTAATCCACTGGTGAAAATTGGAAGAGTAGAAGATGTACCTATCGATCGGAGGGTGAAGATCCTTCCACACCCCTCTACTCTTTGGACAATCGCGAAGCAAGTGGATCATAGTCTCCGGGGTACCAACACACACCATACAAGAGTTCGACCTGGACAAATGACGTCTATGACGCTCCACATTACACATCACCACCCCTATAAAAATCAGCCAAAGGAAGAAACGCGCCCTTTCTTGGCAACGAACACGCCAAACCTTTTTATAGAACACATAATCTACGTTATCTTCCATGTCGGGTTGAATGATCCTTTTGTAAGCACTAGCAACGGAGTAGCACCCGTCGGAAGTGCTCGACCATGAGAGCACGTCCCGCGCATGCTGCTCCTCCATGATTGCAGCCGCAGCGATGGTTAGCAACTCCTGGGCCGACAACTTACTAGCAAAATCTTCCCATCTCCAACCACTCTTATTGTCCCAAAAGCTGCGGACCATGACCTCATTCTCCGCCTCCGGAATCTGAACAATCGCCCGATCCTTAAAAGCGTAGTCACCAATCCACTTATCGGACCAAAACCTCACGGAATCTCCATAACAAATTTGCCATCTACAACCCGGAATGACCACATTCTTCAGCCCTCTCCGTATTGATCGTCACATGTGAGAAACCTCGGATCTTTCCTCATCATTCGGCCTCGTATACTTGGCGCGAAGAACTTCCGCCCAAAGATCTCCCTCACAATGCTTGAATCTCCAAGCGAGCTTCCTGTTAAGCGCAAGGTTGAACGCTTTCATTTGCTTAATACTGAGGCCCCCACAATCTTTGGGTTTGACAACGACGTCCCAACTAACCAAGTGCATCTTCCTCACGTTCTCCCAACTATCCCAAATGAAAGAGTTGGTGATTCTATCAATACGCCTACACACTTTATCCGGGAGTGAATGAGTCGCCATAGAGTAAACGGGAATTGAATTCAAAACCGACTTGGCAAGAGTAACACGTCCGGCAAGGCTGAGATGTTTGCCTCTCCATCCACTAAGACGGTTATTGATTTTTTGAAGGAGAGGCCCAAACGTCGAGGTGTCCACTTGCTTCTGCAACATAGGAATTCCAAGGTAAACCCCGAGGGCAAGGGTAACTTCCATCCCACTTTCTCTACCAAGGAGCTCTTTGAGACTATCATTAGGAGAAATAAAGATCTTAGACTTAGCTTTGTTGACGCGTTGAATATCCTTTGGAATGGGGAAAGAACGAAGATTTTTAAGCCCACCCGGGGCATTCGCCAAGGTGACGCTATTTATGTTGCAAGTATCCTTGTACATGTATAATATTCTTATTGCTTCTTTACTTTTTGGTATTGCTTTAGGAATAGTTGCAGATGGAATATAAATTAATAAGATGGATTCTACTATTGTCATATCCAATGTTCTACTATATTATATATGACCTCCCTTATAATATTTACTTCATTTATTAATGCTAAGATTAGTTGCCCACATATATTTAGTTTTAAACCCATTTGACACACTACCATTCACATCTATAATATAAATAAGTTTGTGAATTAATACTCTTTGATCTACTTAGTAATACATATCCGTTGATATACATTTTATTTAATAGCAATTATAAAATATATGATGATGGTAATCATCCTTTTTGCATCAAATCACTTATGAACATTAAAATTGATACCTTTGAGTATCCTTTCCATTGTGCTTCTTGGTATCTTTTGGTTTATATTTATATTAAATACTATTTATGAATATTGGCTATTGGAATTGCAGAGGAGTGCGAAGATCTTATTTCTGGACAGAAATCTCATTTATTAAAACAATAAAATAAATATTGATATATTTTGTCTTGCGGAAACAAAATCTAACAATATCCTAAATAACAATTTCATTCATAAACTTGGAATTAAAAACATAACAATCACACCTGCTAACGGAACTAAAGGGGGTCTCTGGCTTTTAATTTCCAATTCTATAAATGATTCTTATTTTTCAGTCATACATAATGATAACGATAATCACTAAATCCAAAAATACGCGAATGTAAATACCTTTTAAAGAATCTCCTTTTACATGGAGAAAATCAACTAATTATTCAAACACAATATCAGAAAGATTAGACAGATGTATGATCCAGTCGTCATTTCCAAATTGGTTTGATTTAATGTAAGTAATACATTTACCTTTTACAACATCACGTTATTGTTGTATTATTCTAAAGTTAGGAATTCAATCAATACGGAAAAATGACCCTTTTCGTTTCGAAAGCGTATTGATTGACCACCCAGATACATTAATAATGTTAAATATGCATGATCATTTAATTACCCAGGATCTCATATATTTAATTTATACATGCGTCAACGAAAATTGAAGTTCCTCTCAAAAAATTGGTCAAAAAGATTCACACAAAACAATCATAACCAACTGTTAAATACCGCCTCAGATCTAGAAAAAATTCAAATTGATCTTCTGCGAAATCCAACTGATCTGTACATTATAAAAAATTTAAAATTTTAACAAATAAGTATAATGCACTACTCTCTTTTTAGCATTAATAATGGAGTGAAAAAGAAAAATTTCCAAATAATTATAATATAGACAAAAAGACAAAATACTTTCAGCATAAGGCAAAAACGTGATGCTTCAAACAAAAAATTACTCACTCACTTTACCTATATGGATGGTATATCGCATCATGATCAAAGGGACATACAAGTAGTTATAACAAAAGACCTTCAACATCGTTTTAATCCCAACATATCCAAGCCTTTTGTGATCAAGAATTTAATATAATTCCAAAATTAATCTCCTCTGAAGAGAATATTTTGTTAATTCAACAACCAACCAAACTTGAAATAAAAATGTAGTTAAATAATTCCAGAAAACAAAACATGTGGCCCAGATGGCTTCCCATCAGAATTCAATCAATCTTATTGGCCAATATTTGATAAATCAATAGTTAATGATGTTCAGGCTTTTTTCATTCAAAAACTCTATCATTAGAAAAACCCAATCATTTATAACTCTTGTTTTAAAAAACCAAAATCCATAAACAATTAATCATTATAGACCTATAAATTTATGCAATACAACATATAAAGTTATCAGCGAATAGACTTCAAACTTTATTACCAAAACTAATTCATCCACTACATGATGCTTTTGTGCAAGAGCGCTTAATTCAGGACAATATTTTACTTGTCCATGAAATTTTCCATTCTTTTAATAATAAAAAGAAAGGTTTTAAAGGTGGATGAGGGTAAAAATAGATATGAAAAAAGCATATGACAAACTACGATGACCATTTATTGAAAAAGTTTTATCTTCTTTTGTTTTTCATCTGAATGGATATCTTTAATTATGACTTGTATTACATCATCATCATTCTCAATTCTTGAAAACAATGAACCCGACCCAATATTTAAACCAAAATGTGGTCTTCGACAAGGAGATTTTATTTCTCCTTTTATCTTTATAATTGCAATAATTTCAAAAGAGATCTCATAGAGCAGGAATAAAAATTTGAAACAGGGTAGGTGCATTCCTTTTTTAAGTTTTTCTGATGACATAACAATTTTTGCTAATGGAAATAAAAAATGCACAATTTATTAAACATACTCTAGAAAAATTATCTAATTTATTTGGTCTACAAATAACTATACTAAAAGTTTTATACAATTCTCATCAAATATAACCACCTAGACTAAAAACATTATAGCTTCAATGTTAAATATTCGAACTACTTTAAACATAGAAAACTATTTAGGAATTATGATTGTGGTAGGGAGAATTAAAAATGAATGTTTCGAACATGCCATAACTAGTTTAAAAAATCAATTATCATATTGAAAAGCCAATAACTTATCTCAAGCTAGACGGTCTATTCTAATCCAATCAAATTTATTATCCAAAATAAATTATTTAATGCAGAGCTTATATCTTTCAACTGGAATTCATAATAGTATATATTATATAAATAAAAATTTCTTTGGGAACAAAACAAATGGATCAACTAAATGTTTAATTTCTTGGAATAATGTTTGTAGAGGAAGAATCAAATGAGTACAAACATAAAATAGAGTAGGTGAGTATATATTTCAGCTATTGATTCTCATCCATCTAACGACTAAAAATGATCTGACTCTTATACTTAAATTTGACATGAAAGGGTAAAATCGACATTTCTCATTAATCTTCCCTACTCTCATTATCCATTAGCTCTATCGATCGACAAAACCTAAACTCTACAATTCTCTCTCTAGGGTTTCCCTCTTAAGGCTTCTTACTACCGCTCCGGTTGTTTCCAATTCCCTACGTGAGGTGCTGGAATCCCAATCCATCCAAGATAAAAGGCATAACTGGCAGGTACTCGACAACGCTGACGAGCATCAAATTGGGGAAACTCTTCAGCGCCGAAAAGCATCAAATTATGGAAACTCTCATCTCGAAATCGCCCGATTCCTCAACCAATTTCAGTCCTCACATCGAGATGATTTGTGAAACCCCTGCAATTAGGTGAAAAAAGCCCGAAAGAAGAGGAGGGCGAAGAAGGTCAAGTCGAAGGGGGACCGAGTCTGTAGGAGGATGAGGATTATATGGGGGTGAGGCTCTCGATGGTGTTCAGAAAGCTTGTACCGTGCATGGAGGAGGAGTGGAGGGGAAAGTGAGGGAAAGCTTGGCGGTGGTGAAGAAATCGGAGGAATCATATGAGGATTTCAAGAAATCGATGGTGGATATGATACTGGAGAAGTACATGGTGGAGGATTAGGATTTGCAGTTTTTCATTGAACTATACAACTACTTTATGACCTGTGCTTGCGTTGATTACTTGGGAGTTGTCCTTCCATGTGTTTCTATTCTCAAAGGATGTTCGTTTATATCATTACATGGGAAGACGAATCAGGTAATTTGCTGAAGCTCCTGAAAAACAATGACAGGAGGTTATCGTAGGCCCTCCGGTCAAAGTAATTCCCTTTAAACTTCTCTACAAGAGTAGAGTGGTAAGTAGGGGTCGATACCCACAAGGAACCGAAATGGAATCAGTTCTTACGATATTAATTGAATCAACTTGAAAACTAACAAAGAGAGATTTGGTAAAACTAATTGTTAAATATTGTTTGATGATTAAAATGGGACGAACACTTCATATGATTGGTTTTCACCTATTAGAATGATTCAATGGTCCTAGGTTCCACTATTTGGGTTCTCTCTTATCCTCCTAATGCCTATATTTCCTCTAACTTCCCTATCCTTGTTCCTATATAGCTAATTAAGTCGAGTTAGATCGAGTATACTCCGAGTCTGTTTAGAAAAGGGTTTACTATGGGAGTCAACTCGATACCTAGACTCGTAAACTCGTACGAATTAACGAGTTGACTCGCGAGTTTGATAACATTTCTGATTGTATTTTTTATACTGAAGTGGAAGATAGCATGTAGAGAAAGTAATCCAGTCTGTATGTCACTAGTAAACACAAGTACGAGCTAGCTTCCAAAATATGTTAGATTAAATTCTGGAAAGAAAGAAATTCTATCATAAATTATTGCCATTCAGAATTAAAAACTGAAAATTAAATGGAAAAGAAACAATAATAGATTGAGAAATAATTGGCAAGCAACTCAATTACAACAAGAACATCGAAAACAATTCATAGCTTCATTTCCTATATTCTTTCCTGATTCTGCAACAAGTTAAGTAGTTTGTTAATTAATTGTTTAGGTGCATTTGTTACTCATTTTAGAATTGGTTAATTAGTCGTTTTTTATGATTAAATCTTCGTCTATAGTTCTTTAGTGGTGATGGTTAATTAGTTGCACTTTCTCCTCTCCATCTTGTCTCAGGCTTCATGGACTTTTTGATTGATGGATTTATTTAGAATATACATATTAATTTTTTAGTGTTTCTTCTATGTACTGTTATTTGTTATAATTTGGCTACTAGTGTTTCATTCACTAATATAAACTGTTTCTTTGTTTGCAGGTTTTCTTGAAGTATGAGATGTTGAAAGTGCTTCACGAGCGAGGTCAAGGATGAACGGAAGAAAGTTTGGAGCGAGGTAAGATGTTCTTGGAGCATGCATCTGCTACTATTCCATTTCAGTCGCAATGCATACTAGCATGCATACAAAATTAAGTGATTCTCACTAGCTAGTGGGAGATAACATGTCAATCTGAAATGTGAATTGACAAACTTTCTACTACTTATTTCATGTTGTACATAAGAAATAGAATCAATTATTTGCTTTTTCCTTCTAAAGTTGTACCCCTCTAGAATTACAAATACTACCTTGTTATATGTATGTAAGTCTAGCAAATCAGTTCTCAAGATTCCTAATTAACCAGCTCTAGTGCTAAGACTAAGTATGTGATTTTATTAGGCATTTGGTATAGACATCCCAATGAAAATTATGATTAAATAGACGCAAGTCTTAAATGATTTTTATTACAAAAAATTTATGAACCTTCAACACAACTTTATGAACCTTTTATAGAAATTTATGTACCGTTAATATAAAATTTATGAACCGTCAATAAAAAACTTATGAACCTAAAATTATAAAAGAGTTGTAAATAGGTGTGTGATGGTATAAAAGAAAACTCGTGAACTTACTATAGAAAATTCATTGACCTGGAAAAAAATATCATAAACACTAAAAAAAATCACGAGAAAAAAAAGACGTGAACCATCAACGAAATTTTATTCAAGAAATTTATGAACATTATATATAAAATTTATGAACCTCTGATATAGATTCATGAACCTTAAATATAAAACAACAAAAAATTCTTATAAACTTTAAAAATCTCATGATTACTAAGTAGGTGAGTGAACTTATAAGATAAAACTCATGTTCATACAATAAAAATAAACGACAATGAAAAAAGATATCATTGACATAAAAAAATCGTGAACTTGAAGAGACGTGAATCTTCAATGAAATTATGTGAAATGATCTCATGAACCATAGTATAAAATTTATGAACCTTCAATATAAATTTTACGAGTTTGAAATGACGTGGAATCTAATGATTTTTTTTGGATGAATCTTCAGTGTAATTTTATGAACATTCAACACAGTTTTATGAACCTTCAATATAATTTTATGAACCTGAATATAAGTATATAAAGCATACCCTAACAATTGTAGGCCGTTTATGTGGACCGACAGATCGAATTTGAGTACAACTAGGAGCTGTAAGCCCGCAGGAAATTTGCATTTCTTGGAACTTTATTTTTAGGCTGCCATTTATGCTATTTATGTGTTAATGACAAATGTTGTAACCATATATCATGCCACAAAAATTAATAGACATATGAAAGGAAATTTATGATAAAAAGGACGCAAACCTTCATTTCAATTTTATGGATTTTTATGAACCTTCAATCTAAAAGTTATGAACCTTCAATATACATTCATGAACGTGCAATACAACTTCATGATTATGTAATGTTAGTTGAGCTTTGATCATCTTGTTAAAGCTCAATCTATTTCTCTTTGTTTTGATGATAACAAACTAATATGTTTAATCTCTTAGTGTTTTTAAGCCTTCCAGGTCATTGCCATATTTGTAAGGATGCGCTTAAGTCACTTAGAGATGCGCTTGACTGGTCACAGTCGCGCTTAACACCAAGCGGAGAAAGTAAGTTTCGCAAACGGTGTTTAATAAATCCATTCAAGACCAAGAAGTAAGAGTGATCGAGCTTCGAGGGCGTAGAGACGCGCTTGAATGAAGTTGAAGAAAGTTGTCCACGAGGTTCCACTGAAGCTTAGGGTGTGCCAGAGCGCAGGAGAACAAATCTGCACGCTACGAAGGCTGGTAAAGCGGGAGAGTGCAAGTTGCGTGCACAGGAAGGTGCGAGAAGAACTTTACACTCTTTGAGACGCCACTCCAGGGATCGCCAGCGTGGCAAGAGTTTGTTAGAGCTTGAAGCACACGGATTGCTTATGTGGCGTGGATCAACACATGAAGAACAAAACCAAATCATTCCAAGCCGTTGATTAATTCTGGTGAAGCGATCAAGGCACACGGATTGATGAGGTGGCATTGTGTTTAGTCTTTGTTTGTTACACGGTTGAGTTATAGGGTTAGCTTCAGACTTGTGTATAAATAGAGTACTATTTCATTCACTCTAGGGAATTGCAAACGTAGGGAATATAGGAAGCTAGAGAGAGCTTAAGAGATATTTCGTTTGTAATCAGAGAGTGTTGAGAGTGCCTTTGTTCTTCAGAGCTGAACTGAGAGTATTGTAGAGAGAGTGCTTACGAGTGAGCTTCTCGTGTTGAAGCAAGAGATTGTAATCACTTCTTAATCAATACAAGTGTAGTGGTGAGTTTTATCCCGAGTCAAGTAGTGACTTAGGGTTCTCACCGTTTGGAAATTCTTGTGTGTGCAAATATTGATGCGCTTTAACAACTTAAAGCGCGCTTTATTGTCTGTCTAACCTCTTCCGCACTTAAGGACTTTAGTAAATTCATTATTAATAGTTCATCATAGGTTAAGCGCAACCCAAGTATTCAAAGCGCAATTGAATCCTTGTTAAGCACAACTAAGGCTTAACGAACCTTAGTGACAGAGAACAATAGCTGATCAAAACACGTGTTTTCTACTAAGCTAGTAGAAGCTTGACATTCTTACTAAGCTAGTAGAAGCAAAGTCTGTCCCTCAAACAGGCTTTGTGAAAGCTAGACCTGGATTGGGTTATGACCCCCAGGAATCTTCCTCTAACTCCAGCTCTCCTCTATCAAGTGATTTCTCTTCTAAAATCAAATCACTTGAACAAGACCTAACTGCCTACAAGAGTGAAAACTCTCATTTGAAGGGCAGAATAAAGGTTCTTGAGGATCAACCTTTAGAAACCAAACAGTGGTTTCATGGGGCTAAAGCGCATCATTTGTATAAGAAACAAGCGCATACCCCAACTAAGCCCTATAAGCCAATGGCTAAATCCAAGGGCAAGCGTCAACGTTATCAACGTTCACATGTTGACAACGGTTGCGCTTCAAAGCACAAAGGTACGCTTCGTAAAGCGCGACCTCATATTGTGCTTGATCTTAATGATCCTAGCTATTATGAGCCTGTTCATAAAACAAGTGAGTCAATAGCTATGGACAATGTTCCCACGAAGCGTGCGCTTCGTAGGGAACATAGAAATTGATCTTTTTTTGTGCAGAATGAAATGAAGAGTAGAAGATTCATGTTTAGCGGTTGTTTGTAACGAGCGATCCACTACGGCTACTCTCATTTCAACATAAGGAAGAAGCACAAGACTTCTTCAGGGCAAAAGGCAAGAAAAGATCACGAGACATATCTAGTACATCATTCAAGGACTTAATATCTTGATGTACACTTTCCACGTGATTATCTGAAGCGCAAGGGCATCAAGCTTATTCATGTATCTTCAGAAGGGCAATTGGCAGATATCTTCACTAAGGCGCTTAATCGTTAGGTATTCTTAAACCTCAGGGTTCAGCTTGGCCTTATTCGACTCCATTAGCTTCGAGGCAATGGCACTGTAAGTATTCCTCTATTTGACTAGAACTAGCAAGCTTAGTATCAACGTACGAACTATGGTCGCTTGCGCTTGATAGCTTTGAGTCTTCATGCTTTTGATTGATCATTGAAATGAATTAGTATTGAACTTGTCTGACTTGTTTGGCTCGATTTGATATAATCCTAATCCATGCATGTTCTTATTTGCCAAAACGTGACAATGGTGATCGTCTTCTACCCATATTACATGCCTAAGAAATGATCCATTGCATAGGTGTCCCTAGCCTGACTAGATGTAACGCTTCTCTCGTCCTTTATTGAGCTCTACATTAGAGAAGTATTCATTTGGTGACATAAAGCCTCAATTACCATACTACATGTATATGCACATACGTCCACATCAACTTGAGTGATTGAATGCTCTAATGTCCCCTATATGAAATGTGCATCTTCCTATTCATGAATTTCTTTACATTGTAGTTTGAAAATTGAACTGGACATCACATCCTTACGTCTACTCATCTCAATCAGTGTTATGCTTCTTCGGTTTAACAAAGATCCAGCATGTGCTTCAGTGTTACGTCTACTCAGAGGTGGTTCAGCATGCGCTTCAGGATTCAGCGCATGTAAGTATTCAGTGCATCGCTTTAAGGCTGACAAAGCAGTCCAGCGGGTTTGGTCAGCTGTACAAAAAGAACTGGCCAGCTGGTGCAACTGCGCTCAAAAAGACCGTGTTTGGACCCAATATGCCAAAAGGTACGCTCATAGTTGATCTGCTTTACTCTTCTAAACGCTTATTCCACCACTTCATCATCATCACCATCACGCCACGCAAGTATGTTCGTGATAAAGACGCCATTATTGCCATCTTGTTGCCCAAGACTGAGGAGAAACCCCACTCTAGCTCGCGCTCCGAGCTGAGCCCTCGCGCTCGGGTCTCCTCCAGCTCCGCAGATATGTCTGTTCTAGTGGCTTCAATGGAAGCGCATCAGGAGCGGGTAGAAAAGCGTCTTGGAGAAATGGTGGAAATTATGTCTTCCATGCTTAAGCTAGTTCAGGAGAAGTTTAACGAAGAACGGGGTGGTAGCCCATGAGTTGTTGTGATGGTTGCGCTTTTTAAAAGTGCATTTGCTGATTCTCTTTTTTCTCTCTACTCTGTTTATGTGATTTGTGAATTAGCTCGTTAGGTTTCCAGCTCCTCTTGTGGCAGTTTGTACTCAAATGATACTTAAGTATGCTTTCGATTTTTATATCTCTGAGAGCCTTACTAACCTGACTTTTCCTTACTTAAGTTGCTCATTTTTCTCTCTCAAGCTTTGTTTGACGTCTTAGCTAGCAAGCGCACTCTACTATCTTTCTTACCGTATGACTTTGCTTTGAATTTTTCGATGATGTCAAAAGGGGGAAAACACAAGTAAATTCCTCTTTGATTAAGGGGGAAGTATGAGATCGTGCTTGAATTCAGGGGGAATTGAAAACTGGTATGGTTAAGTACCTTAGTAAGTTACTTTGATCCAATTCCGAATCTGAATACTTGATTAAATTGATATTATTGCCTTCATTATAGTCACTTAAGAAAGTATTCATGAGCTTACTTGTTTACAGTTTGTCATCATCAAAAAGGGGGAAATTGTTAGTTGAGCTTTGATCATCTTGTTAAAGCTCAATCTATTTCTCTTTGTTTTGATGATAACAAACTAATATGTTTAATCTCTTAGTGTTTTTAAGCCTTCCAGGTCATTGCCATATTTGTAAGGATGCGCTTAAGTCACTTAGAGATGCGCTTGACTGGTCACAGTCGCGCTTAACACCAAGCGGAGAAAGTAAGTTTCGCAAACGGTGTTTAATAATCCATTCAAGACCAAGAAGTAAGAGTGATCGAGCTTCGAGGGCGTAGAGACGCGCTTGAATGAAGTTGAAGAAAGTTGTCCACGAGGTTCCACTGAAGCTTAGGGTGTGCCAGAGCGCAGGAGAACAAATCTGCACGCTACGAAGGCTGGTAAAGCGGGAGAGTGCAAGTTGCGTGCACAGGAAGGTGCGAGAAGAACTTTACACTCTTTGAGACGCCACTCCAGGGATCGCCAGCGTGGCAAGAGTTTGTTAGAGCTTGAAGCACACGGATTGCTTATGTGGCGTGGATCAACACATGAAGAACAAAACCAAATCATTCCAAGCCGTTGATTAATTCTGGTGAAGCGATCAAGGCACACGGATTGATGAGGTGGCATTGTGTTTAGTCTTTGTTTGTTACACGGTTGAGTTATAGGGTTAGCTTCAGACTTGTGTATAAATAGAGTACTATTTCATTCACTCTAGGGAATTGCAAACGTAGGGAATATAGGAAGCTAGAGAGAGCTTAAGAGATATTTCGTTTGTAATCAGAGAGTGTTGAGAGTGTCTTTGTTCTTCAGAGCTGAACTGAGAGTATTGTAGAGAGAGTGCTTACGAGTGAGCTTCTCGTGTTGAAGCAAGAGATTGTAATCACTTCTTAATCAATACAAGTGTAGTGGTGAGTTTTATCCCGAGTCAAGTAGTAACTTAGGGTTCTCACCGTTTGGAAATTCTTGTGTGTGCAAATATTGATGCGCTTTAACAACTTAAAGCGCGCTTTATTGTCTGTCTAACCTCTTCCGCACTTAAGGACTTTAGTAAATTCATTACTAATAGTTCATCATAGGTTAAGCGCAACCCAAGTATTCAAAGCGCAATTGAATCCTTGTTAAGCGCAACTAAGGCTTAATGAACCTTAGTGACAGAGAACAATAGCTGATCAAAACACGTGTTTTCTACTTTGGTAACGTGTGAAAACCAACATGTAAAATATTTACTTGCAAGCTGACCTATTATTCTCTCAAATATTATGAAACTTTGACATAAATTCATGAACCTTCTATATAAATTGATGAACCTTTGTGGTTTTGATGAGTTAAGGATCAAGATAAAAACGAGTATAACAAGATATATTTGTGAATGTTACACTTACTCTATATTCAATGAATAAAAGCTATTAAGCTAGTATTCAAAGAATAGATCTCAACAATGCGAGTGAATATAGGAGTGATTCGCTTGTTGAAAATCTTTGTAGAATAGCTTTGAATCGACTAGCTCTTATGGAAGAGTAGCTCGATTGACTAGATTTAGTGTTTAAGATATGCAGAAGTTAAAAACACTTAAAAGCGAGTTTGTTTTCCTCAAGTAAGCACAACGCCCTGATCCTGTTGTGTTTGTGCTAGCTAGACTTTCTCTCCCTCGTGAAGTTTCCCAAGCTCATGTGAATGCATACAACCATTACAACTATTTATAGAAATCCTAAACTTAATCACCAAGTTAGAAAACTCTATACAATATTGTAATAAAGGAGATTTTCACCTTGGAAATCCGTGTGACTACTCTACCAGACAGCTCCTCCACAGATTCTCCTTTTTCTTGAGCAACAAAACTTGTAACAAACTCTGCCACGCTGGCAATCCGCTTCGCACCACTATGCTTCAACTCGTCAACGCTGACAACCCATGCTCCTCACTCTCCATAGGAAGAAACACATTCTCCTATCCTGAGCTTCACCTCTTTCCCATTGATGGCCCGAATTCTCTACACGCTGGTGTAACATAAGCCACCTGGACAGATTCACTTCACTTCATTTTCTCTATCGTTGAAGCACTAGATACACCAGCCGACATTGAATCTCCTCGTCTCTGTGCCAGTCCTTTTCCTTCAACTCTATTCACATCATCACTTCATAATTATGATTCTTCACTTCAGAGTTGATTGAGACGGTCTTTGTAATATTCTCTATCTTCGCAAGGCTCAAAGCTAGTCTCTAGCTTGTTCGCTTGGTCAAAGCGACTCTCTCGGCTTTTTAAGCTACTCCTGTATTACTTAGAAAACACAAGATAGATCAAATGTATTTTTATCATCATCAAAATAAAAGGAGCGATTAGTCTGAGCAACCTCAAACTAACAATTCCCCCCTTTTTGATGATGACAAACCCTTAAACAGTGTAAGCACATCTATTTCAAAACGTACACAGTTAAGCTATAAGATATAAAATTAAGCTTAAACTGATACTCGACAGATTCCAAATCTGGTTAAAATCTTGCTAAATCCACTTAGTAAGTGTACCTTTATTCCCCCTTAGACCAACACGGTCTAACTTCTTTCCAATTAGTAGAATAGATTCACCTGTTTTTCTTCCCCCTTTTGACATCATCAAATATGCAATATAACTCATGCAAAGGGAACTAATAGTGGAAATGAAATAAGATTAACTCAATTAAGCAAGCAAATCAAGACATTTAGCACAATAAAGCAAGGTCTAACCAAGTAGAACAGCTAGAGATTATAGAAACAAGAGCATACTGTCATTCATAAAAATCTTACATATTTATAGATGGGGGGGGGGGGGGTCAAAGAGTAGTAGTTAAACTTTAAACATGCAAAAGTACAAATAGAAGAAAAATAACACACAAGCAAGAAGACCCTAAGCACCACGCTTGCGAGTAAGAGCGACTAATTTCTGAATGATGTTGCTCTGTTGGTCTTTTCGTTCAGTGAGTAACTTGAGCTGTGTATGAATCTCAACAAAACACATCTAAAAAGTGGCATGCAAGGACTGAATAGCTGATATAATGCTTGAAGAAGACTCGCTGGCGACAAGTATAGCAGGTTCTCGGGACTGAGTTTGAGAAGAGCTGGCAGCAGGTTGCAGGGTCTTGGAAGGCTTTGGGACAAGCTCAGTGACCTTTTCAGTGTTTGAACATCATTAAATCTATTCTCAATGACTGACTTATACATACCCTCATTCTTCAGCATGCGAGCGATGATGTGTGGGAAAGGAAGCGGGCTACCATGGTGACCTCTGGATGCAACCAAATGGGAGAACATACTTTGGACATTATTAACCAGCTCCTCATTAAGGCATTGAGCCATGTTACAACAATAAAAAATATTCACCTGATCCATACTCGTGTTGCGAGGCGTGATGTTCTTCACAATGAAATGATGAATAAGTCGCTTCGACGCGGAGGTGCTCAACCTTTAGTGTCGCTGGAACATTCTTACCAAAAACTACTTCCTTGATCTTGGTTGTACCGCTTTGAAAATATTTCTTGTACAAGCGCCCAAATCCCACCAATGATCCATCCGGTCCTGGATCTTGACCGATTTCCCGTGCTAAGTCCTTCACCTTGAAGCTTTCCTCAACATTGTTTATCCAGACAAAACTCAGTGTAGTAGGTTCGCCAGATGCAGAAGAAGAACTAGAGATATGACAATATAATTGACGCACCAACTCCAGATTTGCTTTACTCACCTCAGTTTCTAGCTTATCCCAATTTTGCAACCTCAGCAGCTGTCGAAACCTGTCTAAGCCTGATGATTCCTCTATCGCTTGTAGGATCTATGGGGTACGATCAGTGGAGCGAGAATCTCTCACTTTGTAATAGTTAGAGGAATAGGAGGAAATTCGGAAGAGACTACCTTAGACTCTTTCCTCAACTTCTTCTTGCTTCGCTGCTTTACCTCCTTATTAACTATCCTTGGAGGAGTTGATTTGGCGCTTTCTTCCTCAGACATAACTGATTCTTCCTCAATTTCTTCTAATTTGCGCTTTCTTGCCGCTTTAGACTCACTCTTTGATTCTATAAATAGTATGTGTTGAGCGGGAGCAAAGACGTCGTCATGCTCATCTTGAAACGTGGCAGCGAGAGAGGGAGAGGGTTTTGAGGAAGAGGAGATAAACCGCTGAGTACCTGGTTTAGCAAGGGTTGAGAAGACTTCAGGTTCAACCTTCTCCATATCACTGAGCACCTTAGCGACTGTCTCAGTTGGATACATGAAGAGGATTGTCTCATTACCTGCGGCAACAACTTGATTTTCACCAGTCTCTAGAGTCGCTGAATTACGTCGAGGGTCTTGTTCTGGAGACAGTGAAAGAGGAGGTGAAGGAGAAGGAGTTGCTACCTTCTTGGGAGTCACGATGACTCTTGTGAAGCTTGAGAAGCCAAATGTCGGCGCTGCACTATCGCATCAATATCCTCTTGACTTACTTTAGAGAGTTCCTCAAGAAGCTGTTTCATTGTAAGACCGGGGAGGGGTGATTTATCAGCCATTTAGAAATGAGGAGTTAGGGATTGTGATGATTTTGTGTTTTGGCCTTTTGAGGGGCTAATTTGCACGAAATCAGGTGTAGAGAGAGAGATCGAGTAGTACTAGGGAGAGAGAGCATATAATAAACACGGTAAAATTGTTTTGAAATGAATACTAGTGCTTATATAGACTCCCTTTCCTTCTCTTGTAAGCTTTGTATCAATCCCCAGCTCTCGCAATAGTACACTGCAACGACTACTCTGGCAACTGCTACTTTACAACGACTCTATTAAAAACGGCTAGATTCAAGGAGTTGCACAACGGCTACATGCAAACTTGTTTTTTCTGGATTGGATTTATGAACGACAAGTGGCACTGCAAAAGACTCGCTGGAGCAACCTCAGATAACATGCTGGTAGCTACTATGATGCGTTGTCAAGTCTAAGTGTGGCTTTTCTGAATCCATTTAGTCTGGATCACTGAGCCACGTAGCCTTTCCAAATATATTTATACTAGATCACAAGGCTACATGTCTAGATTTCACGTCTTGGAGCTGTAGTTGAATGCCTTCCTCATTAAGCAAACCCTCTGTGCTAAGCAAACCTGATAGCGACTCATACAGCTTGAAAGTGACTCTTACCCAACGCTTGATCATGCTTAGGATTGTAAATCAAGTTTATATATGCACCCAATCTGTCATTTAAGCAAGCAAAAGATTAACAAGAAATGCACATTTAACACACTCACACTCAGTATTTAATGAATATGTAGAGTATGTGCATGATAGGAGTAACAAGCTTTTTACACGATAATGAATACTTCCTTTGTGGAGTTTAATCACGGGAAAGGAAGCATTACATCAATGTTAGGCTTAGGGAACCGTAGGAATGAATCATTTCTTAGGCATGTAATAAGCAAGAAGACAATCACCATTCTCTATTTGTGGCACATAAGAAGAGCATGCAGTTTGTCAAGACTATAACCAATAACTTTCATACAATATACTACCTTAGCTAGATTGACTTGTGTGAAGATAGGCATGAAAATAAAGCAATCAAGCAACACAATCCAACTAAAGTTCCCAGAGTAGAATTACAAAGCGTAATTCATAGTCAAAGTATAGAGGAACTTACAGTGCATCTCTTGTTCTTCTAATAAGGTAACCAAAGATGCTAAAGGGTTTTACAAATATCCAAGTAAAATGCCTTTAGAGAGATGAATTGCAACTCTGGATCTTCTGGAAGTATTAGTTATAGTTCAGCGAGTGTAGAAATAGAGTCGCTTGAATCTTCAAAGACACGCTTGAACTATCTAAGTCTCTCTTTGAATAAATATATGTAGCTTTATGATCAAATGAGACTTGCTGTGCCATAGGCTAATACTTTACCACATGATATACATCTCTTGTATGATAAGAGTGAAAGAGATGTTGATTAGAACATGCTTGATTTTATTAATATAGAACTGAAGGAGATAGCAAGACTCCTTCACTTGTTAAGGATGAGAGTAGCTTTAGATAATCCTTCTACTCTGCACCCTTTCCCGCAAAATTAAATCAAGCAGTGTGTTCCCAATGAAGTATTAACTTCGTAGGAACGTTAGAGCTAGCGATTCCAGAATTGGAAGGTAGAACTTTCATCTTCAAAGTTCTATGAACTCACTCTGAATAGTCATCATCACAAAGACATGGCACATGATGAGGTTTACTTATGTGAGGCATAGGTAACACTCGATGTGCTCCTACTCGTTCGTATTTAGCTTGTAATAGCTTCGTATGAGCAGGAAAAGTCTTAGATGACTCACTCGAAGCAAGTTTGTCTATCTCAAGACTCGCTTGAATGAGCGTATCCTCGGATATAGTCATACCAGATTTGCAGGAAATAGAATCACTCAAATCAAGCTTGTCCTCAGATTGACTCGCTTCATCGAGTACACCCACAAATATAAAGAGAGGGGATGTAGGAGGGATAGCTAGTATAGGTTCTGGGACAAGGATACTTACCTCAACTTCAGGTCTAGGAGCTGGATCTGAAATAGGTTGAGCGACTGTGAAGCAATTCTCAGGATCTTCACCAACATCAACTTCATCATCAAAAACGCCCCATAGAGTGACAAAGGCCTTCCTAGGAGGTGTTCCAGATCCACCTTCTTCTTCATTTGGATCTACCCTTTCACTTGGACAATCTCTATAGAGATGTCCTCTACTTGAGCATTTATAGCACGTAATGTTCTTGAGGCTGAATGGCTTGGTGTCTTTTGTATCTCTACCCCCCTTAGTAGTTATGCCAAACTTTTTCTTGAAGAAACTCTTGACTAGCTTAGTCATCATCTCTACTTCCTGGTCTTCTTCATTTTCGGACTCATCATTGTCCTTGACCTTTTGAAGTACACGAGTGAGCTTGAGAGTGACTCCTTGGGTTTCTCTATATGATATTGACTCCTTTTGATCTTCAACTTCCTACACTCTTAATTTACCAGCAAGTACATATACATGCAAATCTTTCGTTTCTTTAGTCATTAGCATTATTTGTTTAGTTGTGTCAAACGTAGAGTTAACACCATGGATAAAAGTGAGAGTGAGTTCCCAGGGTTCTACCTTGAGTCCCGTGGAGGACATCTTATCACATAATACCTAGAACCGGGAATGATAATCTAAGATAAACTCGCTTTCTCCCATCTTAAATGAATGGAAGTCCCTTTGGAGCTCGAATTGATGATTGTTCTTCATATCCTTGCTGCCGCTGTGCATATCGACGATAGCATTCCACCTTAGCTTGACAGTGGATAGAAACATGATCTTGTCGATGTCCTTTTGTGAGAGAGCATTGAGGATGAGTTGCTTCTCCTTGGCATTCTTCTTCAACGTAGCATACTCGATTGGTCCCCATTTGTATGTGTCGGTTTCTGCTTTGAGAGTTTCTTCACCTTTTTCAATGATTCTCCAACATTGATAGTCAGTTTGTTGGATGTAGTTCTAAGTCATTGTGAGTCACCATTCTAGTTCACCCTCAGCTAAGATATGTGGCTTATCTAAAGAGATCCCTAGGTTGAACGAGTGTTTTTTGTTGCCCATGATTCTAACTAGAGAGTAGGAATAAAATCTATGCAAGATTGAGCAACCTGTTCTCTGATACCAATTGTGGGTTTTGACGAGTTAAGGAACGAGATAAAAAGCGAGTGTAACAAGATATATTTGTGAATGTTACACTTACTCTATGTTCAATGAACAAAAGCTATTAAGCTAGTATTCAAATAATAGCTCTCAATGAAGCGAGTAAATATAGGAGTGATTCGCTTATTGAAAACATGGAAGAGTAGCTCGATTGACTAGCTTTAGTGTTTAAGATATGCGGAAGTTAAAAACACTTAAAAGCAAGTCTGTTTCCCTCAAGTAAGCACATCATGCTACAAAGCGAGTGTGATATAAATGCGGAATAAAGAGGGAAAGCCACAATATGAACCTTAGATGGTTAAATGAAAGGTTCAACTCAATATGCACAAAGAGACTTGGTAAGGTGAGAACCCTTGGTAATGATACATGATCAGGATTAAACTTACCAATATATTGATTATAATGTACAAGGCCTTATAACACTCCACTCACTACAATAGCGTTCAACTCACTTACAACATTTGCTACTTTCAAGTTTAATAGACGACACTTGCTCCCTCAGAGATCACCAGCTTGCCCCAAACACTCAACCTTACTAACTTCCCATCTTTCAGTCCTGTTGCATCCCTCCAAGGCGCTCAATGTATTAACTCCCAAGCTTTCACGATCCTGTTGTGTTTGTGCTAGCTAGAATTTCTCTCCCTTGTGAGGTTTCCCAAGCTCGTGCGAATGCATACAACTATTACAACTATTTATAGAAATCCTAAACTTATTCCCCAAGTTAGAAAACTCTATACAATATTGTAATAAAGGAGATTGCCACCTTGGCAATCCGTGTGACTACTCTACCAGGCAGCTCCTCCACAGATTCTCCTTTTTCGTGAGCAACAAACTTGTAACAAGCTCTGCCACGCTGGCAGTCCTCTCCGCACCACTACACTTCAACTTGTCCACGTTGGTGATCCACGCTACTCACTCTCCCTAGGAAGAAACTCATTCGCCTATCCCGAGATTCACGCCTTTCCCATTGCTGGACCGAATTCTCTACACACTGGTGTAGCATAAGCCACCTAGACAGATTCACTTCTCTTCATTTTCTCTATCGTTGAAGCACTGGATACACTAGCCGGCAGCGACTCTCCTCGTCTCTGCGGTAGTGCTTTGCCTTCAACTCTCTTCACATCTTCACTTCAGAATTATGATTCTTCACTTCATAGTTTATTGAGACTGTCTTTGCAATATTCTCTATCTTCGCAAGGCTCAAAGCTAGTCTCTAGCTTGTTCACTTGGTCAAAGCAACTCTCTTGGATTCTTAAGCTACTCATGTAATGCTTAGAAAACACAAGATAAATCAAGTGTAGCGTTTATCATCATGAAAACAAAATGAGCGATTAGTCTGAGCAAGCTTAAACTAGCAACCTTATATATAAAATTTATGAACCTCCGATATAGGTTCATGAACCTTAAATATAAAACAACAAAAATTCTTATAGACTTTAAAAATATCATAAGTTCTAAATTGGTGAGAAAATTCATGTTCTTACTATAAAAATAAACAACCGTGAAAAAAGATATCATGGACATTCAAAAGAAAACTGATGAACTTGAAGAGACGTGAATCACCAATAGAATTTTGTGAAAGAAATTCACGAACCACCAATATAAAATCTATAAACCTTCAATACAATTTTATGAACCTTCAATATAACTTTATGAACCTTCCATACAATTTTATGTAACTTCTATGTAATTTTATGAACCTGAAATAGAAAACTAATTGCCCACAAAAAAATCATAAATCTCTGAATAGCTGAGTAAGTCCATAAGAAAAAACTCATAAACCTGAAAAAAATTATGTACCTACACTATAAACTTCAAAATACACCCGCAATATAAACCTACACTATAGACCTGCAATATAAATTCATGAACCTGAAATATAACTTCAGTATTCTATAAACTGTTTACTTACAAGCTGGCCTATTATTCTCTCAAATATTATGAACCTTTGATATAAATTCATGAACCTTCTATATAAATTAATAAACCTTATACATAAAATTTATGAACCTTCGATATGGTTCATGAACATTAAATATAAAACAACAAATATTCTTATATACTTTAAAAATCTCATAATTTCTAAATAGGTCAGTGAGCTTATAAGAGAAAACTCATGTTCTTAATATAAAAATAAACGACAATGAAAAAGATATCATGGACATTCCAGACAAAACTCATGAACTTGAAGAGACGTGAATCTCCAATGGAATTTTATGAAAGAAATTCATGAACCGTCAATATAAAATTCATGAACCTTCAATAGAATTTCATGAACCTTCAATATAATATTATGAACCTTCCATACAATTTTATGTACCTTCTATATAATTTTATGAACCTGAAATGGAAAACTAATGACCCACAAAAAAAATCATAAATTTCTGAATAGCTGATAGGCGATATCTAGTATGGCGCAACAAGTGGTCTTTAGCATCATGTAGGTTTACTAGAATGGGATCAAGTATCTCTTATGAAAGAGTAGCTTGATCAACTTGCTTAAGTGTTTTAAAGATATAGAAGTTGAAAATACGTTTAAGCTAGTCTAATCTTAAGTTAAACACAACAAGCTAGTTAGCTAGTGTGTTAGAATTGCGGAAGTGGAGATTAGCTACGATACTTGAACTAAAAAAGGTTAGTAAATAAGTTCTGCTCAAATGCAAGCATTTTCCCCAAGGTGAGAACCCTAAGCTTCTACTAATCTCGGGATAAAACTCACCACTACTGATTATATTAATAAAGAGTAATTACAACCACTTAGTAGCACTCTCTCTCAATACAATCTAGCATTCAACACAGTACAAGCAATCTTCTCAACTCTCAAGGTGATTCAGGACAATTGCTAACTTCATGCAACCTCAAAACAAAATAGCTTTCCTCTAGCTATCAACTCTGTTTAACCCGCTCTTGCTATCTCCTCTCAGGAAGTGAAGTTTTCCTAAGCATTCAACTCTCGAGCTTTCTCTCCTAAAGCTTAGCTCTCTTGGCTTCTCTCTCAGCTCGTGTGTCTACCATCACCTGTTGCACATATTTATACGTGTGATCTTACCACCTCTGGGAAGCATCAACAACTCCACGCGCTTTGTGCTTCTTCTCTTGAGTAATGGTTTTGTCAATGTTGGAAATCCTCTCCACACCCTTAGCACTTCCTTCATTCGTCCAGATGGCTATCCCCGTCCTTCACTATCCATAGGTAGAAACTCCTTTTCCCCTATCCTTAGATTCACGACCTTCCCTGAACTAACCGGAATTCTCTACACGCTGGTGTAGGATTGCTATGTTGACTCTTGGTTACACACTTGATTACATGTACACTCTCTCTGAGTTTGAAGCGCGATTGACTAGCTCTCGCTGCGATTCTCCTTCACTTCAGATAGTCCTTCCTTCTTCACAACTCTTCTCTTGGGAATTTTATTCTTCTTTTTATTACTTCACTCTTTCTTGGCGAGACTCACTTTCCCCGCTAGGACTATAGCTAGTCTCCACATGGATTCAGCTAGTCCGCTTGTGTCAAAGCTACTCTTCTAAATCCTCGAGCTATTCCTGTAAAGCTTATCACACACCACGGACATCAAATACTTACGTTTATCATCATCAAAACAAGAGGAATGATTGAGCTAGCTAGTTACACACTCTAGCTCAAACCAACAATTTTCCCCTTTTTGGTGATGACAAACACTTAAACAATAAAGCACAATATATCTCATAGCGTACTCAATTAAGCTATAAATATGCAATGAAGCTTAATCAAGTACTTTAAGATATAACAAATAAGCTCAATATCTTGCTAAAAACCCAAGAGTATCTTTGTTTCCCTTAGACCAAGTTGGTCTAATATCTTCCCTCTTAGTTGAATAAGGTACGAACCTGCTTACTTCCCCCTTTTAACATCATCAAAAAATGCAAGTGTAATTCATGCAAAGGGAACTAAAGTGGAATAGGGTAAACAAGCTAAACTCATTAATGAAGCAGATTAAGTCATTAAGCACAGAAAAGTAAGGTGTAACCAAGCAAAACATACAAGATTATAGAAACCAGAAGGCATACTATATTATCATGAAATTCCTTACACCTTTATATCTGGGAAACCATAAGATTACTAGTTAAACTGTTTAGCAAGCAAAAACAACGCAAAAAGCACATAGATACACAAGCTTGAGACCCTAGTCATCGCGCTGGCGTGTGAGAGCAACAAGATTCCGCATGATGCGAGCTAATTTGTCTTGTCTCCCAGTCATCAACTGAAGCTGTGTGATGATCTCTGATAGTCGCTTTTCAAGTGTAGAACACTGTAGTTGAATGGCTTGAACAAGAGATGCTTGGGACTCGCTGGCAACGGTTATAGTCAAATCTCGAGACTGGGTACGTGAAGAACTAGCAGCTGGAAAAGAGAGCTTTGGTGGAGCGGGTTTATATACCAGCTCGGAAACCTTCTCCAAAGTGAGCATGCCTTTAAAGCTAGTCTATGAGACTGGCTTGTAAAGGCCTTCATCCTTTAACAGACGCTCTATAGTATGTGGGAATGGGAGAGGGGATCAATGGTGAGCTCTGCTAATAATCATATGAGAGAACATAATCTGCGCCGTGTTGATTAGCTCTCCGCTCAAGCACTCTGCCATTATACAACAGTCTGAGATAGTGACATGGTCAAGGTTGGAGTTTTTGGGCGTGATATTCTTGATGATAAAGTGGTGGAGGAGTCACTTAGATGTTGAAAGGTGATAATTCTTCAACGTTGTAGGGAAATTCTTACCAAACACCGTTTCTTTGATGAATCTGGAGTCCGCATGCCAATTCTTTTTGTAGAGATGAATGAACCCAACAAATGAGCCGTCAGGGCCATGCTCTTGACCAATCACTTTATCCAGGTCATTCACCTTGAAGATTTCTCGAGCATCGTTCAGCCATTGAAACATGATAGACGATAGCTCATCAGATGTAGAGTTGGAAGAAAAGCGAGAGTAACATTGATGAACAAGGTCGAGATCAACTTTACTTAGTTTGTTTTCGAGCTTATCCTAGTTTTTCATTTTCAGCATGTAAGTTAAGCAATCTGAACCAGGTGCCTTCTGAATCACTTGAAGCATATCTGGTGAGACAATCAATGGAGCTAATATGTCGCGCTTCACTATACCAGTAGGAAGCGGTGGAAACTATGGAAGCTCGGACTTGACTGCCTTGACCTCTTTCTTCTGCTTCTTCTTTGTCGTGGACTGTTTCTCTTTCATTACAATGAATTTTGGTGGAACTGATTCACCGCTCTCTTCTTCCTCTGTAAGCAGCTCTTCTTCCTCAACCTCGATTAATTTACGTTTGCCGGCGGCCTTGGATGTGCTCTTAGCATCTCTGATAAGCTAATGTTGAGCCGGAGCAAAATCCTCATCATCTTCATCTTTAAATGAAGCAGCGAGTGCCTGAGGGATAGGAGGAGAAGTACGCAAGAGTTGTTCACCTATTACTGGCTTAGCTAGCATCAAAAATGCCTCTATATCAACATCCGCCAAATCTTTGAGCACGTTGGCGACGGAGGCTGTGACCGGATGAACAAATGGTACAATTTCCTTACTCTGCTTTGCAGCTGGACCCTCGGTAACACTAATTTCAAGATTCAATGGACTGCCGGGAGTCTGAGAAGACGTTTATCTCAACACAAGAGCTCTTGGTGTCGCCAGTGGAGGAGCTGTAGAAGTTTGAGCAGCTAATCTATCAAGCCATTATTGCTATGCAATCTCCTCAAGATCGACATTTCTGTTCGCCAAGAGCTATACGAGGAGCTCTTCCTTGGTGAGCTTAGCAAGAGGGGATTGTTCAACCATTTAATCTGAGGTGTTGTGTGTTTTGGGGAATTTGAGAGTTTTGGGGCTTTCTGAGGAGGTATAAGGTTAGAGCGAGTAATAGAAAGTGGGAGCGAGTGGGAATATAGTGATTTCAGAGAGGGAGATAATGATAAAACATGGTAAAGGTCAATAAAGAATGAATACTCGTGTATATATACTGTAGCTCTATCTTCCTTTATAAGATTTACCACTCAACCTACGACTTGATTCTCTCAAAATCTAGCTCTGTAACAGATCTATCTCTGTAACGGCTACAATTCAACAACTAGATTTGAAGCGATACAACGACAACATGCAAATACCTTTTCTGAAAAAGGCTTTTTTAAAAGACATATGGCAATGCAAATAAACATGCTGTAACGACTAGTAGAGACACGCTGACAGCTAGTATGATGCGTTGTGAATTCTAGGTGTGGCTTTTCTGAATCCATTTATACTGGATCACTGAGCCACGTATCCTTGCTAAATCCATTTATACTGGATCACTGGACTACTTGTTAAGACTTCACTTTTTTCTGAGCTGCAAAGATTACCTTCCTCATTAAGCAAACTTAGCAGTTAAGCAAACCCCATTAGCAACACAAACTGCCTTTTTACCTACTCTCACAAGAGTGCTTGATCACGCTAGGAGTGTAAAGCAAGTGATATATGCACCCATGGTATCATTTAAGTATGTAAAAGAATAAAAGGAAAATGTACATTTCTCATGTAGGGACATAACACACTCACACTCAGTATATAATGCATATAACATATGTGCATAAGAGGGTAACTGGCTTTTACACAAAAATGAATACTTCCTATTATGGAGTTTATCAAGTGAATAAGGAAGCGTAACACTAATATTATGCAAGGGACACCGTAGGAATGGATCATTTCTTAAGGTTTGTAATATGGCAAGAAGACAATCACCATTCTCTTTTTTTGGCACAAGAATAGCATACAATTGTCTAAGACTATAATCAATAACTTTAATGCAATATACTACCTTAGCTAGATTGGCTTGTGAAACAGATGATGTTGGAAATAACACGTTACCAAAGTAGAAAGTACGTGTTTTGATCAGCTATTGTTCTCACTAAGGTTCATTAAGCCCTTAGTTGCGCTTAAACAAGGATTTCAATTGCGCTTTGAATGCTTGGCTTGCGCTTAACCTATGATGAAACTATTAGTAATGAATTTACTAAAGTCCTTAAGTGCGGAAGAGGTTAGACAGACAATAAAGCGCGCATTAAGTTGTTAAAGCGCACCTATATTTGCACACACAAGAATTTCCAAACGGTGAGAACCCTAAGTCACTATCTGACTCGGATAAAACTCACCACTAAACTTGTATTGATTAAGAAGTGATTACAATCTCTCGCTTCAACACAAGAAGCTCACTCGTAAGTACTCTCTCAACAATACTCTCAGTTCAGCTCTGAAGAACAAAGGCACTCTCAACACTCTCTGATTACAAACGAAATATCTCTTAAGCTCTCTCTAGCTTCCTATATTCTCTACGTTTGCAACCCCTAGAGTGAATGAAATAGTACTCTATTTATACGCAAGTCTTAAGCTAAACCTATAACTCAACGTGTAACAAACAAAGACTAAACACAATGCCACCTCATCAATCCGTGTGCCTTGATCGCTTCACCAGAATTAATCAACGGCTTGGAGTTAATTGGTTTTGTTCTTCATGTGTTGATCCACGCCACATAAGCAATCCGTGTGCTTCAAGCTCTAACAAACTCTTGCCACGCTGGCGATCCCTGGAGTGGCGTCCCAAAGAGTGTGAAGTTCTTCTCGCACCTTCCTGTGCACGCAACTTGCACTCTCCCGCTTTACCAGCCTTCGTAGCGTGTAGATTTGTTCTCCTGCGCTCTGGCGCACCCTAAGCTTCAGTGGAACCTCGTGGTCAACTTTCTTCAACTTCATTCAAGCGCGTCTCTACGCCCTCGAAGCTCGATCACTCTTACTTCTTGGTCTTGAATGGATTTATTTAAACACCGTTTGCGAAACTTGCTTTCTCCGCTTGGTGTTAAGCGCGACTGTGACCAGTCAAGCGCATCTCTAAACGACTTAAGCGCATCCTTACAAAATATGGCAATGACCTGGAAGGCTTAAAAACACTAAGAGATTAAACATATTAGTTTGTTATCATCAAAACAAAGAGAAATAGATTAAGCTTTAACAAGATGATTAAAGCTCAACTAACAATTTCCCCCTTTTGATGATGACAAACTGTAAACAGGTAAGCTCATGAATACTTTCTTAAGTGACTAAAATGAAGACAATAATATCAGTTTAATCAAGTATTCAGATTCGAAATTGGATCAAAGTATCTTACCAAGGTACTTAACCATACCAGTCTTCAATTTCCCCCTGAATTCAAGCACGATCTCATACTTCCCCCTTAATCAAAGAGGAATTCACCTGTGTTTTTTCCCCCTTTTGACATCATCGAAAAATTCAAAGCAAAGTCATACGGTAAGAAAGATAGTAGAGTGCGCTTGCTAGCTAAGACGTCAAACAAAGCTTAAGGGAGAAAAGTGAGCAACTTAAGTAAGGAAAAGTCAGGTTAGTAAGGGCTCTCAGAGATATATAAATCGAAAGCATACTTAAGTATCATTTGAGTACAAACTGCCACAAGAGGAGCTGGAAACCTAACGAGCTAATTCACAAATCACATAAACAGAGTAGAGAGAAAAAAGAGAATCAGCAAATGCGCTTTAAAAAACGCAACCATCACAACAACTCATGGGCTACCACCCTGTTCTTCGTTAAACCTCTCCTAGACTAGCTTCAGCATTGAAGACATAATTTCCACCATTTCTCCAAGACGCTTTTCGACCCTCTCCTGATGCGCTTCCATTGAAGCGACTATAACAAATAAGTCGGCGGAGCTGGAGGAGACCGCGCGAGGGCTCAGCTTGGAGCGCGAGCTAGAGTGGGGTTTCTCCTCATTCTTGGGCAACAAGATGGCAACAATGGCGTCTGTTTTAAGAAAGGTAGAACAAATAGTCACCTTATCACGATCATAATCGCGTGCCGTGATGATGGTGATGATGAAGTGGTGGAGTAAGCGCTTAGCCGGGCGAAGCAGATCAACTGTGAGCGATCTTTTTGGCACATTGGGGCCAAACACGGTCTTCTTGAGCGCAGTTGCACCAGCTGGCCAATTCCTTTTTTTGTACAGCCGACCAAATCCGCTGGACTGCTCTGTCAGCCTTAAAGCGATGCACTGAATACTTAAATGCGCTGAATACTGAAGCGCATGCTGGATCTTGTTAAACCGAAGAAGCATAACACTGATTGAGATGAGTAGACGTAAGAGTGTGATGTCCAGTTCAATTTTCAAACTACAATGTAAAGAAATTCATGAATAGGAGGATGCACATTTCATATTGGGGACATTAGAGCATTCAATCACTCAAGTTGATGTGGAAGTATGTGCATATACATGTAGCATGGTAATTTAGGCTTTATGTCACCAAATGAATACTTCTCTAATGTAGAGCTCAATAAAGGACGAGAGAAGCGTTACATCTAGTCAGGCTAGGGACACCTATGCAATGGATCATTTCTTAGGCATGTAATATGGGTAGAAGACGATCACCATTGTCACGTTTTGGCAAATAAGAGCATGCATGGATTAGGATTATATCAAATCGAGCCAAACAAGTCAGACAAGTTCAATACTAATTCATTTCAATGATCAATCAAAAGCATGAAGACTCAAAGCTATCAAGCGCAAGCGACCATAGTTCGTACCTTGATACTAAGCTCGCTAGTTCTAGTCAAATAGAGGAATACTTACAGTGACATTGCCTCGAAGCTTAATGGAGTCGAATAAGACCAAGCTGAACCCTGAGGTTTAAGAATACCTGACGATTAAGCGCCTTAGTGAAGATATCTGCCAATTGCCCTTCTGAAGATACATGAATAAGCTCAATATTCTTGCGCTCCACATGGTCTCGTAGAAAGTGATGTCTTACGTCAATGTGCTTCGTTCTTGTATGATGAACAGGATTCTTCGAAACACATATAGCGCTAGTATTATCACAAAATATGGATATAGTGTCAAGAGTAATACCATAGTCAACGAGCTGTTGCTTTATCCACAACACTTGAGCGCAACATTGCGCTGCAGCTATGTATTCGGCCTCAGTCGTCGAAAGCGCTGTGCAGTTTTGTTTCTTGGATCCCCAGGAGACTAAGCAGGGGCCAAGGAACTGTGCCATACCACTAGTGCTCTTTCTATCTGCCAAGTAACCTGCATAATCTGCATCGGTATAGCCAACAAGAGAAAGACCGCCCCCTTTGGAGTACCAAAGGCAAAGATCGTCAGACCCTTTTAAATACCTGAAGATGCGCTTTACATGAGCAAGGTGAGAAGCACGAGGGTCTGACTGTGATCGAGCGCATACACTAACGGCAAAAACGATATCGGGACGTGAAGCAATTAAATACATTAGAGAACCTATCATACCTCGATACATGGTATCATCTACCTTCTCAGCCATTAGATCTTTGTCTAGTTTTGTAGTAGTGGAGAGAGGAGTAGGACAAGGTTTAGAGTTCTCCATTTGATACTTCTTAATCAACTCTTTGATGTATTTCTGCTGGTGAATCTCAATGCCTTCATCCATTTGGTTGACTTGAAGCCCTATAAAATACTTGAGCTCACCAATCATGTTCATGCTGAACTTGAGGCTCATGGTGTTCTTAAAGTATTCTACTAGCTGCAAGTTATTAGAACCAAATATAATATCATCAACATAAATTTGAACAATGAGAATATCACCTTTCACTTCCCTTATGAAGAGGGTTTTGTCCACCAAACCTCTCTTGTAGTCATTTGCCAACAAGTACTTAGATAGACAGTCATACCAAGCGCGAGGGGCTTGCTTTAGCCCATATAGCGCTTTGTCAAGAAAGTACACGTGGTCTGGATAAGCTGGATCCTTCAAAATCCTGGTGGTTGCTTGACATAGACCTCCTCATTAAGCTTACCATTGAGGAAGGCTGTCTTCACATCCATTTGAAATAGCTTGAATCCTTTGTGTGCTGCGTAAGCTATCAACAGTCGAATTGCCTCTGGACGAGCTACTGGTGCGTACATTTTCATCGTAGTCAATGCCCTCTTTGTTTCGTACCACCACTCCACTGTCATCCAGCTTGTTTCTGTATACCCAGCGCGTACCAATAATGCTTTTATCACCTGGCCGGGTACTAGACGCCGAACTTGGTTGCGCTTGAACTCCTCTAACTCTTCTTGCATGGCTATTATCCAATCTGGATCTTGAAGCGCAACTTGTATGGACC
Organism: Phyllobates terribilis; assembly: GCF_046119375.1. Classification (NCBI taxonomy): domain Eukaryota; kingdom Metazoa; phylum Chordata; class Amphibia; order Anura; family Dendrobatidae; genus Phyllobates; species Phyllobates terribilis. The sequence continues at coordinate 35,690 of NW_027366932.1, forward strand.
TTGGGTTCCTGTAAAGAAACAAAAGCACTACAAGCAAGCATGTTACGAACGTTAGAGTGAGTCTGGGTACCTTTTTCATACTGAGATATGATTCCAGAAACTGGATGAGAATTCATCTGTTGATAATCGCGCACGGTGACCTCTGTATTGTCTGGTAGCTTCATCGTTGTTGTTTTGGACAAGCTTTCACTACCACCAGAAAGGCCACTTGGTCCCGCTTGAGGACTTCCAGGTTGCGCTTCACCATTGCTAGGTCCCGCTTGAGAGCTTGAAGGGGTAGAAGAAGTAACAGAGGGAGTTACCTGACCTGGAGAAAGAGGTGAAGGAGGATCAAGAACGTCAATGGATGGGCCACTTCCATGATCTTCATTCTGAGTGTTGTCCTCTGGAGTTGCTTCTTCACAGGAAATGCAGGCTTCTGTGGCCAAGGGCTGAGAAGTGCATCTTCCACCATCATCATCGTCACTTTCCATACCTGAAGAAGGGATAGAAGGTTGCGCTTGAGGACTGGGAAGAGAAGCTGGAAGTAGATCATGACTTGAGAATGGATCATCGTTGATTTCTGAAACACTTTCAAGCTCTCCTTCATTGAATTTGACATGGATGCTATCTTCTTCCCTCTGAGTTCTCAGATTGAGTACTCTATATCCTTGACTAGTAGGTGCATATCCCAAGGAAGATAGCCTCGTCATTCCTAGCATCAAATTTACCCAAAAGATCTCTCCCATTGTTATGGACGTAACACTTGCAACCAAACACCCTTAGGTGAGAGATATTTGGTGTACGCCCTTTAAGCAGTTCATAGGGGAGTTTTCTCAAGAATAGGCCTTAAGAAGGCACGGTTAGATATATAACATGCAGTGCTCACAGCTTGAGCCCAATAGTGTGAAGCGACACCACTAGAGAGTAGCATTGTATGTGCCATCTCTTGAAGTGTCCTATTCTTGCGCTCAACCACACCATTTTGCTCAGGGGTTGTAGGAGTAGAGAAATTATGATCTATACCCCTATCCTCACAAAATGATAGGAACTCACCATTCTTGAATTCAGTTCCATTGTCAGAACGAATTGAACAAATGGGGAGCTCTAGCTTCTTTTCCAGTAAAAGCGCAAGAGCTTGAAACTTTGCAAAGGTTTCGCTCTTGTGTTTCAAGAAAAGAGTCCAGGTATAGCGAGAATAATCATCAACTATTACAAAAATATAGCGATTACCTCCTTTACTCTGCGTTCGAGTGGTCACACAAGTCCATGTGGAGAAGCTCAAGGGGAGCTTTAGTCTGCACTACCTTGACAGAGGGAAAGGAGCTACGAGTCGCTTTAGCTTTTGAGCAGTCTGAGCATGAAGTCATGGATTCCACCTCGATGCGAGGAAGACCACAAACAAGATCTTTGGACTGAGCTTGTTGAGTAGATGTAGACTTGCGTGTCCCATTCTCTTGTGCCAAAGATTTGTCGTTTCAGTGAGTGTAGCTAGACAAAGGTTGCGCTTAGGAGAGGAAGGAGTGGTCGAAAAGATAAGTGTTGTCCATGCGCTTGCCCTTAAGAAGCACTTCTTGTTCAGGGCTGACCACTGCCACACTCAGTTGTGCTAAACCATACCTTATTACCTCCTTGGTCGCATAGTTGTGCTACACTCAGTAGATTGAACCGAAGGTTCTCTACTAAGTTTACATCTCCTATCTGAATAGCTTTGTTGTGCGCTTGTCCTTTAGCAATGATCTTCCCTTTCTTTTTGTCACCGAAGGAGACGCTGCCTCCTTCCTTAGCTTGGAATGAAAGTAGTAACTGTGGATCACCCGTCATATGGCACGAGCAACCGCTGTCGATATACCACCTACATTTCATCCAAACTTGCAAAAATAGAGATCAAGCTTTGATCTCCCATCGAAGCTTGCGCTTCGTGGGAACATTAGACATAGCTATTCCTGAGCTAGTTTTTTGACTGGCTCATAATAGCTAGGATCGTTCAGATCTAACACAATGTGAGGTCGTGCTGGACGAAGCGCACCTCTGTGTCCAGAAGCGCAACCGTGCTCAACAGAGGACTGTTGAATACGTGTACGCTTGCCCTTATTTTTAGCCATTGGCTTATAGGGCTTACTCTTAAGAACCTTCAAGTCTTTGCACTCACGCTTGTCATGTCCATTTTGACCACAAAAGGTACAGTAATGGTTACCTCTCACATAACCATACTTGCCCTTTCCCGGTCTAAATGGTTCTTTCTTTTGCAAGACGGGAGGCTGAGATGGGGTAAGCGCTTGTTTTTTATACAAATGATGCGCTTTTCCCCCACGAAACCACTCTTTGGTTTCTGAAGGTTGTTCCTCAAGTACCTTAATCCTGCACTTCAAATGAGAGTTTTCACTCTTGTAGGCAATTAGGTCTTGTTCAAGTGATTTGATCTTAGAAGATAATTCACTTGCTTGAGAAGGAATGGAGGAAGAGTAAGATTCCTGGGGGTCATAACCCAATCCAGGTCTAGCTTTAACAAAGCCTGTTGGAGGGACAGACTTTGTTTCCACTAACTTAGTAAGAACATCAAGCTTTGATATGATCTGATCAAGCTTAACATCTTTGGTTGAGACAGAGTTACTTTCTAACCCTTTACCATGACAAAGTTCACAAGATTTAGAGAGGAGTGTGTTTTGTCATATAAATGTTTAGAAAGCTCAACCAGTTCTTCCTTAGCATTATCTAGTTCAACAAGCCCATGCTCTAGCATCAGTTGCTAGAGACTTGTGTTGAACCATAAGCTCTTTTAGAAGGAGGACAAGATTGCGCTTGGGAAGAATGTCAAGGTTCAGATCATTTACCTCAATCTCAGAGTCAGAGTCTGAGTCGGATGCGGCGCCAGCCATTAAGCACAAGTCGGGTTGCGCTCCATCGTCCGAATCATCATCAGATTCTCCCCAAAGTGTGACGAAAGCTTGTTTGGGGGCTGTTTTGAGCTTGATCCTGGATTCACTTTTGGATGAGGACACGCTTTTGCAAGGTGACCTTTCTCATTGCAGTTGAAACAAGTGAATCCCTGAGGTCGCGCTGCTTATAGGTAGAGTCGCGCTTTTGTTGGTTGAAATTTTTTTTCACAGCTTGGTCATCATAGCAACGTCCCTATCATCGTCGTCTTCTCCTTCTTCATCATTTTCAAGCTTTTGGAGAACACGAGATAACTTGAGCGCCATTCCTTTGTTCTCTCGTTTCTGATTGCTTTTCCTCATTGTTCTTGATTTCCTGCACTTTAAATTTCCCTGCAAGAACAGAGATAGGCAATTCTCTAGTTTCCTTGGACTGAAGAAGAATTTGCTTGAGGGTTTTATACTTTGAGTTCACTCCATGAATGAACGCCATAGAATATTCCCAAGCTTTCTTCTCCATTCCAGCAGAAAGCATCTTGTCATACAGGATTTGACACCGAGAATGATAATTAGAGACGAGCTCATTTTCCCCATTCGAATGGAGCAAAATTCGTGATTAAGCTCAAAGATACGGTTGTCCTTCATATCATCACTACCTGAGTGCATGTTTATAATGGCTTTCCATAGCTTAGGCAGTGGGGAGGGACATTACCTTGTCTATATCTTTCCTTGAAAGAGCATTAAGAATGAGCTGTCGCGCTTTAGCATTCTTCTCCATAAGTTGGTACTCTTTGCTTCCCATTTTGAGTCATCCGTTTCGGAGATCTTCTCATCACCCTTGTCAATAATCTTCCAGCACTGGTAGTCGGTCTGCTGGATGTAATTCTTCGTCATAGTGAGCCACCATTTGAGTTCGCCTTCAACAAGGACATGGGGCTTGGCGAGAGAGATACCGAGGTTGAAGCTGGCCATTGTTCTAGACTTGAGAATCCTTTTGAACCTGTAAAGGATTAGTGCAATAGCTAACCTGTAGCTCTGATACCAATTGTTGGAAATAACACGTTACCAAAGTAGAAAATACGTGTTTGATCAGCTATTGTTCTCTGTCACTAAGGTTCATTAAGCCTTAGTTGCGCTTAACAAGGATTCAATTGCGCTTTGAATGCTTGGCTTGCGCTTAACCTATGACGAACTATTAGTAATGAATTTACTAAAGTCCTTAACTGCGGAAGAGGTTAGACAGACAATAAAGCGCGCTTTAAGTTGTTAAAGCGCACCTATATTTGCACACACAAGAATTTCCAAACGGTGAGAACCCTAAGTCACTATCTGACTCGGGATAAAACTCACCACTACACTTGTATTGATTAAGAAGTGATTACAATTTCTCGCTTCAACACAAGAAGCTCACTCGTAAGCACTCTCTCAACAATACTCTCAGTTCAGCTCTGAAGAACAAAGGCACTCTCAACACTCTCTGATTACAAACGAAATATCTCTTAAGCTCTCTCTAGCTTCCTATATTCTCTACGTTTGCAACCCCTAGAGTGAATGAAATAGTACTCTATTTATACACAAGTCTTAAGCTAAACCTATAACTCAACCGTGTAACAAACAAAGACTAAACACAATGCCACCTCATCAATCCGTGTGCCTTGATCGCTTCACCAGAATTAATCAACGACTTGGAGTGAATTGGTTTTGTTCTTCATGTGTTGATCCACGCCACATAAGCAATCCGTGTGCTTCAAGCTCTAACAAACTCTTGCCACGCTGGCGATCCCTGGAGTGGCGTCCCAAAGAGTGTGAAGTTCTTCTCACACCTTCCTGTGCACGCAACTTGCACTCTCCCGCTTTACCAGCCTTCGTAGCGTGTAGATTTGTTCTCCTGCGCTCTGGCGCACCTTAAGCTTTAGTGGAACCTCGTGGTCAACTTTCTTCAACTTCATTCAAGCGCGTCTCTACGCCCTCGAAGCTCGATCACTCTTACTTCTTGGTCTTGAATGGATTTATTTAAACACCGTTTGCGAAACTTGCTTTCTCCGCTTGGTGTTAAGCGCGACTGTGACCAGTCAAGCGCATCTCTAAATGACTTAAGCGCATCCTTACAAATATGGCAATGACCTGGAAGGCTTAAAAACACTAAGAGATTAAACATATTAGTTTGTTATCATCCAAACAAAGAGAAATAGAATAAGCTTTAACAAGATGATTAAAGCTCAACTAACAGATGATGCAAAAAAACAAGCAAGCAAGAAGCACAATCCAACTAAAGTTCCCAAAGTAGAATTAAACTACATATTTCATAGTCAAAGTATGGGAGAAACTTACAACGCATATCTTGCTTCATGCAGAGCGCCTTAGAAAAGATATGTTGTTGCCGTTTTGCTCTTCTAGAAGTATGAGATATAGTTCAGCGAGTTGAATAAAGATTTGCTTGAAGTCTCCAGGGATTCGCTTGAACATATCTGAGTCTCGCTTTAAATAATATATGTAGTTGTTCCATGAATGAGGCTCGCTTTGAATAAAGCTTATCTGGTTAAAGTATAGATTGATTTCTTTGTTTCAGCCCTGAAGGAGATAGAAAACACCTTCTTATTTGTGAAATGAGAGTAGCTTTAGATCTGACGTTGTAGCTTCTACTCTGCATTTCAACCTGCAAGATAAGATCAAGCTTTTTTGTTTCCAATGAAGCATTGACTTTGTAGGAACATTAGCACTCGCGATTCCATAACTGGAAGGTAAAACTTTCATCTTCACAGTTCTAGGAACTCGCTCATACTAGATGTCAATGTTAAGATCTAGCACTTGGTGAGGTTTACCTTTGGAAGGCATTCCTCACTGTGCTCTAGCTTGTTTGTGCTTGGATTTTGAGGGACTAATACGCACAAGCTGAGTCTTAGATGACTCGCTCTGCTCAAGCTTGTCTTTCCCAAGACTCGCTTGTTCGAGCTTGCCCTTAGATTTAGGCTTAACAGACTTGTAGGGCTTTTTCTCAAGCACTTTTAAACGCTCACACTTATGCCTTGAGTGAGCATTGTTTCCACAAAGTGAAACAATGGTTATATCTAATATACCCATATTTGCCTTTTCCGGGACAAAATGGCTCTCTTCGTGTAAAACTTGTAGACTGAGTGTTCAGATGAGATTGCGCTTGTTTAATATACATGTTGTGTGCTTTATCTCCATGAAACCATTGTTTGTCCTAAGGTATTCTCTTCTCTAGAACATTCACTTTTCTTTGTAAGTATGAGTTTTCAGCTCTGTAAGAGTGCAATTCCTTGTCTAGCTTGATCATTTTATCATGTAGGCATGATTGCTGAAACCTAACCCCGGTCTTAATTTAACGAAAACTGTTTGATTAACAGTTTTTGCTTCCACAGACACAACTAGATTATCTAGCTTAGTTAGAGTTTCATCAATTATATCCGTGATAGTTGAGTTAGTTCTTTGGACATAATCTATAACTCTTGCCTTTAAAAAACTCGTAGAATTTGGTAAGAAAGACGGGCTTTGCAGACAATTGTTTATTTAACTTAGCTATTTGTTCCCTTAGATCACCAAGTTCCCCTTGCTGAGATTTCGTTTCAGTGCCAAGAACATCATGATCCAAGATCAATTCATTTAAGAGCTCAACAAGGTTTTTCTTTGGGAGGAGATCAAAGTTTAGAGAGCTTACCTCGATGTCTTTGTCTATTCCGGAGTCTTCAGAGGCAATTAGACAAGTTCCTTTTCTTACTTGACAGTTTGGCTCATCATCCTAATCTCCCCATAAGACCTTTTTAGATGGCGTTTTAGCCTCTGTGAATCCTTGGTCGTATGCCCATGACATAGGAATTGAAGCACACCTAGCCTGAGTTGGAACTTGGGTCTGAATCTGGATATTGAGCACCATTGGCTATATTGCAAAGTTTTGCCGGTTGTTCATCGGTTTTGAAATTGCCTTGTTTCTTGCATAATATCCTGAATAATCTCATAACAATGGCAATTTCCTTGTTCTCTATGATTCCAATAAGAGAGTCAGAGAGAGCAATAAAATCAATGCATATGAACAACCACGAGCTCTGATACCAATTGTAAGTTTACTAGGATCGGATCGAGTATCTCTTATGAAAGAGTAGCTTGATCGACTTGATTAAGTGTTTGAAAGATATAGAAGTTGAAAACACGTTTAAGCTAGTCTAATCTCCAAGTTAAACACAGCAAGCTAGTTAGATAGTGTTTTAGAGTTGTGGAAGGGGAGGTTAGCTACAATACTTGAACTTAAAAACGTTAGTAAATAAGTTTGGTTCAAATGAAAGGATTTTTCCCAAGGTGAGAACCCTAACTTCTACTAAGCTTGGGATAAAACTCGCCACTACTAATTATATCAATAAAGAGTAATTACAACCACTTAGTAACACTCTCTCTCAATACAATCTGACGTTCAGCACAATACAAGCAATCTTCTCAACTCTCAAGGTGATTCAAGACACTTGCTAACTTCACGCGACCTCTTCACAGAGTAGCTTTCCTCTAGCTATCAACTCTGTCTGACTCTCTTTTGGTATCTTCTCTCAGCAAGTGAAGTTTTCCTAAGCATTCAGCTCTCTATCTTTCTCTCCTAAAGCTTTATCTCGCTTGGCTTCTCTCTCATCTCGTGTGCCTAACATCACCTATTGCACATATTTATAATATTTTTTAAACTTATCTTCCAAGTAATAGAGAAACTATTAATCTATGGAAATGAATAAGTCCACACTGACAATCCATGTAATCTTCCCACCTCTGGAAAGCATCAACGACTAAACGTGCTTTGTGCTTTTTCTCTTGAGTAACGTTTTTTTCCACGTTGGCAATCCTCTTCACACCCTTAGCGCTTCCTTCATTTGCCCAGCTATGCAATCCCCGTCCTTCACCATCCATAGGTAGAAACTCCTTTCCCCTATCCTTAGCTTCACGGCCTTCCATTCACTGACCCGAATTTTCTACAAGCTGGTGTAGGATTCTTCTGTAGACTCTCATTTACACACTTGATTACATGTACACTCTCTGTGAGTTTGAAGCGCGATCCACTAGCTCCCGCAGTGACTCTCCTTCACTTCAGCTAGTCCTTTTGTCTTCACAACTCTTCTCTTGGCATTTTATTCTTCTTTTTATTACGCCACTCTGCCTTGGCGAGACTCGCTTTCACCCTAGGCCTAAAGCTAGCCTACACATGGACTCAACTAGTCTACTTGTGTCAAAGCTACTCTCCTAGCTCCTCGAGCTATTCTTCTCTTTAATGTTTATCATCATTAAAATAAGTGGAATGATTGAGCTAGCTAGTTACACACTCTAGAACAAAACCAACACATCATTTATGGGTGAGTTGGCATGTTTATGGAGCATATTACAATGATCTGGACCTCACGGAGAAAAGGCGTTATCTATAAAGGATTACAGACATTCGAAGAGAAGATTGCCAAAGGGATGAACCACGGTCACACACACACGGACGCAGCCGCACATAACCAAAGAGTGCCTGGCACAACCGCGCGCTAGGTGACACAACCGCGCCACCTCATTGTGGAAGAAATCGTCAAGCTTGGCCCGGATGCGATCGCACCGACACATGCGCGACCGCGTCCGTATTGGTCCAAGAAACCTGCGGATCCCTTCCTCACCAATGCACTTTGGGCCTTGGACCTACCTTCTGATGGAGCTCGGACTGGGACTTTTGAGATTAGTTTTCTATATTATATCCTAGTTAATGCATCTCTCTTGTCCTTTAATCGAATATTGAATTGATTTACTTGTCTGGCCTGATCAACTAGGTAGAATAAGTCTAATTCAAACTTCTAGGTCTGCCTTGTCCGAGTTGGAGAGTCTTATCATTAGGTAGTGAATCAATACACGACCTACTTGGGATTGTCATTGTAGGGAGAGGTGTTGATGTGTTAAATATCGGTCTAGAACCAATGGTACTGCATGTTCCTATTTATTCCTAAGTGCATTGCTTCTTAGTTATTAAATCTTGATTGTTTTAGGGTTGTAGTTAAGTAAGGGCTATTAGGACTAGTTGGACTATTAGCTATATTAGAACAAGAATTAGGATAACTAGAGGATATAAAGATTAGGATGAACCCGAATATAATTGAGAAGTCAAGGATCAATCATTCATTCTGTTAGGTGGACACTTGTTGAGCAAGGTATTTTTCCATAATTGTTTTCAAATCAATCATTAATTTAGTTTTAATTCATTCCCCTTTTTTGGTTACTTTTAAAGTCGATTGGATTAATTGCATAAGAACTAGGCATCTGATTCCCTGTGGGATCGACCCTTTCTTTCCAATCTAATTGTGGAGGAGCAAGTTAGGTAATTATTATTTTGACGTGACTACACGACACTCGTCAATAACTGAGTAAGTCCATAAGAAAAAAACTCGTAAACCCAACAACAATACCAACGTCCAACTCAGAGATTTGAGTTTTTAACCTTTACATGGCCCATCTGCCTAAAAGCACTATACAACAAGAAACATGAAAGTGTAACTAATAATATGCTGAAGTTCTCTAAGCTCTCTTATCTCTCTCAGCTCCTAAGCTCGTGTGCCTAACAACACCTAATGCACATATATATAGTATTTCTAACTTAACTATTAAGTCTAGCAAATGACTCTACACGCTTTATTCTTCTTCACTTGGTTCTAACAACTTTGTCCACGTTGGCAATCCGCTCCACACCCTTAGCGCGTCCTTGATTTGTCTAGCTTGGCGATCCCCGTTCATCCACTATGCATATAGGTAGAAATCCTAAAAACTCCCGTTGTTTCCATTTCCCATATCCTTAGCTTCACGGTCTTCCCTTCACTTGACCAAATCCTCTATGCACTAGTGCAGGATTCCATGTAGACTCTCGCTTTTACACTTTTTTGCTTGTATCTTCTCTCTTCACTTAGAAGAGCGATCCACTAGCTTTACATCGACTCTCTTTCGCTTAAAGATATTCCTTCCGTCTTCTATCTCTTCTTTTCAACACTTTATTCTTCCCTTCATCACTTATTCTTCCGTGGTGAGATTTGGTTTCCCCCGCTAGGCCTCAAGCTAGTCACCTTGTGGACTCATCTAGTTCGCTTGTGTCAAAGCTACTCTTATAACTTCTCGAACTATACCTGGAAAGCTTAGCACACACAATGGACATCAAATACTTAAGTTTATCATCATCAAAACAAGCAGAATGTTTGAGCTAGCTAGTTACACACTCTAACTCAAACCAACAATCCCCCCCCCCTTTTGATGATGATAAACACTTAAACATTTAAGCTCATAAAATTTCAAAGCGTACTAATTTAATCCATAGATATGCAATGAAGATTAATCAAGTACTTTCATATATAACAAATAAGCTCAATATCTTGCTAAAAACACTTAGCAAGTATACCTTTGTTCCCCCTTAGACCAAGCTGGTCTGATATCTTCCTAATTTCGACAATGGAAGGTGTATTCTACCTCAATCCTTCACCTGCCCAAACCTGTTTACTTCCCTCTTTTGGCATCATCGAAAAATTCATATTTAATTCAACAAAGGGAACTAAAGTAAGCTATTCAGTCAAGCTCAACTCGAAAACATGCAAAATCAGCCAATAGTTCAGTTAAGCAAGACTATAACCATGAAGCACGCAAAGCACTATAATCAATCAAAGGCATACTAAATGTATATAAAAAACCTCATTTTATAGATGGTATCCTAATAGTCCTATCAAATAGTCAAACAATAATAGTGAGAAAGTACATAAGAGTATCAACTGAAATCACCTTCTTCCTCAATATGTTCACCAACTTTTACCAAAAGTTCGAGTTAATATTCGCATGACTTCGCTTGTCTTAGTGCCTTAGAATAATGAATAGCTTGGCACTGGTCTTGAACTTCTAACTTTGAAGCGAGACTGAAATAGATATATATGATCACCGTGTTGCTGCATTGACTTCAGCTGACTTGATTTACAGTGTATAACACCTTGCTTGATTACATTGGATATAAGAAAGTCATGCTTGGATTCGAGGTAGTAGATTCATCATGTGCTTGGACAACTGGCGCTTAGTTACTAATACTGGGAAGATGTAAGATCATGCTTCAGATGGATGCAATAGAAAGTGCTCATCATAAATATCAAAGCACAACTGATTGGCGGCCTCTCGTACACCATAAGAAGTGGGAATTGGCATCAACTATAGGCGTAAAAGGCCACAAGGGGAGCGTGTTACCATAATCCCGATGTCGTAAAGCAAAGAGTACAAACACGAGGATTATGCGCACAAGGGAGAAAGCACGGAAGGCAAAGGGACGAATACAAGTGAAGAAGGGGCGAAAAAGAAGTGATGAGATGTTGGGCTGAGTTCAGATGGCTCGTTCTACCTGATCCGATGTCCGATTTAGGTGATTCCAATTCTAGGAGTTAGATAGTGGAGTTTAATTCAATACATCAAAACATAAGCGCAATCGAAGTTGTGAGTAAAAAGTTATGGGGATTTTATGAATGTCGCTATTTTGCAGAATCTGGGAGGCGACCGCGCCTTGCTCACTGGGGCAGACGCGCCCGCGCCCTTATAAGATGCGACCAAACCCTTGCCGCTGCTAAGCCATTAGAAAGCCTTCCTCCGAGGGTTTAAGTGGGCTTTTTGCCAAAGGTTTACATGTATTTCGGGCTGGGCTTCCACTAAACACATTTTAGGGTTATCATTTAGGGTTAGATTTCTCATTTCTTATAAATAGGGAGAGCTTTGCCTCCTACCTAAACATCACATTGTTCTACACAATAATTAGGGTTTTTATTAGAATGAGGAGGGAGTAATCCCCCTTGCTTTGTTCTCCGGGCTAAGGCTTGCGGAGGTATGGGTTTTGTAGTTTTCCTCCTTTGGTTCTAATAATATGCTATTGTGTTGTTTTAATCTCTTGTTGATTGCAAAGTTTATCTGGCTTAGCTACCTAGGTTTATATGTTTTCTACATACAACCAGGGCCTGGTTTATCCTAGTTGGAGAACCTTGTCTACTTAGTGGCACAAATCTCTACTTGGACTAGTTGAACTTGTAGGATAGGGAGATTAATGAGGTGTTGGCGCCAAGGGCGGTGCACTTTCCTATTTATTCATGAACTTAACGCTTCCTAGGATTTAGTCTTCATAGTTTCATGGCTAGATTGGTAGGATAGACTCTATTAGGATTAGTTGACCTATTTAGCAACTTTAGTACATGAATTAGGACAAACATAGCATATAGTATAGAGATAGAACCCAATTTGTAATCGGAATTCGATGATCAAACCCATAACTTCATAGGTTGATGCTTAGGAGAACAAAGCGCTTGCTTTTATTAGTTTCTCCGATCAATCCATCATATCTCCCCTTTTTTTTCCCTTTTTATTACCTTAAAAGCTAATTAGATTATAAGAACAAGAATTGATTCATTGACTCCCTGTGGGATTCGACCCCTACTTACCGCTTTACACCTGTAGAGTAGTTTGAAGGTAAATTACTTTGACAGCGCTCAACGATGACCTGTCAAATTGGCACCGTTGCTGGGGAGTCATGTTTTCTTTTCTTGTGTTGTGATTTAATTAGCTTTGGTGCTGATCATTACACGGTCAACACCCATGTTACTAATGAGTTCCCATGATGAGAGATACAAGATGAGACTATTCATGGAGATGAATGAGGAGATTGCGACATTGAAGGACAAGGCGGCTAAGCTTCAAGAGGACCAAGATGAGAGGGAGACTAAGTAGCAACGATACAATTACTACTTCTCCAGAGAGCAGCCCCAAGCAACGCAACAATGGTGGAAACCATACCCCAACCCGAACCCTCCTACACGGACCTTGATGCAGGTCTCGATTAAGAAACTCGTAGACACCACTAGAGCACTTGAAGAAGACACCAGGTGGAAGGTTGATGAGTCACAGGATACCACGAGCTACATGAACGAGAAGGTGGAGCGGATGATGCAGGCTATGGCCACATGGAAAGAGAAAAAAGCAGCCAGTGTTAACGTCACCATAGCCACCAGTGACAAGAACTCAAACGAGATGTATATGGAGTAGGAGGATATCGAGGTCGACGAACCAGTCAAATAACACCATGAAGCCGCGGAGCAAACTCTCAAATCGCCCACGGAAGAGATGCACTATCACACAACTGAGGTGTTGCGCGAGCTTGCCCTGTCCACACGCGATCGTGCAAATCCCTCTGCATACAAGGCACGACCACACCCCTTAACGCACGACCGCGTGCCTGTTACTGAGAGCGTGCGCGACCGGGTTGTGGAGGCATGTGACTGCGTCATGACGATGATCTCTCTGGAACTCATAGCACTATCGCGCCCTCCACAATGCGCCCGTGCCAATTATCCTGACAAGCAGCGCGACCACGCCCTGTCATCGCGCGCCCGCGCGTTCCCCGCTGCTGCTTTCGTCACCAAGTTCTCTACATCGCGGTAATTCGATGAGCATGATCCGGGACCATCGTTAGATGTTAAGGAAGAAATACTCAGTCCGGAAGATGAGCTTGAGTCGGACCATGAGCCGCACGATCACCTGAACAACACACTACTCAGGAAGCTGGAATCTCGAGCATCTGCACCCCGGCTTCCCAAACTCCAACAAGGGCCATACACGAAAAAGGTGAAAAAGCTAAAGGCCTAACACGAGACAGTACCCCCCGGACACTTCAAAAAGAAGGGGTGGTACGACAAAAGAGTAAGGAAAAGGCAAGGTACTAGATGTTACGTGGTAAGAAAGAAGCGAGGATTCATCTATGGTATGACCATCAAGGGGCCGAGAGCAGGATAAGAGCAACACGTCGAGCCAACGACGTTAAACAAAGGCACTGACCGGGAGGCAACCCGACGAAGAGGTAATTTCTCTTTTTTCCACTTGAGTATATGTGTCCTTGTTTCACAATAAGGACATTGTGTAGTTTAAGTGTGGGGGAGGGGATTAGCCTCACATATCCTTGCATTTAAAATGTTGTGTCAGTTTTCCCCTTTGTTACTGCATTTTGAATTTTAGAGTCGGTATTCATAGTTTTCCCCTTTGTTTGTGACGATGGTAGCTTTTACAAAGATGCATGATCTTAAAAATTTCTTACTATACCTTAGACATTGATATCTCGAGTGTATATGGTGAGGATATGATGAATTAGGTAGAGGACTTAGGCTTGAGCATGTGGATTGTGATTTGGACACACTAGAACCTTATTAAAGATTGCATAATCACCACCTTTTCTTTTGTTTCACTTTATGTCATAATAAATTGCTCCCGTACTTTTTCATGAAAAACAACAACAAAAAGTATAAAGGTAATGAGCTCCTAGGAAAAGAAAATCGGAAGAGCACGTGATGCCCGAGGTGTGAAAAATAACTGAGGGATTGATCCTCCATGATCTATTAAGCAAAAGAGTCTCATACTAGCTTGGACCATAAAATGGACTGGTTCTACCTAGTAAAACAATAAAGTCAGTCTGAACGATAAAATGGACGGACCCTACGCCCTAAATGAAAATGCGTAGAAGGAATAAATGTACTAGGATAAAAGGGAGCAAGGAAAAATGCATTTGGTGTTACTTAAGCAAAGGGTGGTTGATGGTTGTTTTTGACAATATTGGAACCTGTGCATAATTATCATAAGTAGGAAGCATGCTAGGACGAGCCATAGTCATTTATTTAATCTTTCATTATTCACATTCATATGTCACTTGAATAGAGATCTTTTCGGTATAGTTTGAAGATTTTGGTGATTGTATCTGCGTAGGGATTAGCATAGTTCGAATAGGGATACTAGGTACCATACTTAGAGTCTAGCTAAGTGTAAATACATTACTTTGAAGTTGTGTTTGGAATCGTAATCTACACCCATTGTTTTGTGATGCTAGGTACCAAAAGCCAGAAGTTGATCGATGACCACTCAGATCGTACCACTGTACTCGCTAAGCCCGCAAAGAGTCAACTACAGTTTTCTCGAGGACGAGCAATAGTTCAAGTGTGGGGGTATGATTGGCGGCCTCTCGTACACCATAAGGAGTGGTATTTAGCATCAACTGTAGGCATAAAAGGCCACAAGGGGAGTGTGTTACCGTAATCCCGATGTCGTAGAGCAAAGAGTACAAACACGAGGATTATGCGCACAAGGGAGAAAGCGCGGAAGGCAAAGGGACGAATACAAGTGAAGAAGGGGCGAAAAAGAAGTGCTGAGATGTTGGGCTGAGTTCAGATGGCTCGTTCTACCTGATCCAATGTCCGATTGATGTGATTCTAATTCTAGGAGTTATATATTTGAGTTTAATTCAATACCTTAAAAGATAAGCGCAATCGGAGTTGTAGGTCAAAAGTTATGGGGATTTTATGAACATCGCTATTCCGCAGAATCTGGGATGCGACCGCGCCCAGATAGGCGCGACCGCGCCTTGCTCACTGGGGCAGACGCGCCCGCTCCCTTATAAGACGCGTGCACGCCCCTGCCGCTGCTGCGCCGCTAGAAAGCCTTCCTCCGAGGGTTTAAGTGGGATTTTTGCCTAGGATTTACATGTATTTCGGGTTGGGCTATCACTAAACACATTTTAGGGTTATCATTTAGGGTTAGCTTGCTCATTTCTTATAAATAGGAAGAGCTTTTCCTCCTCCCTAAATATCACATTGTTCTACACAATAATTAGGGTTTCTATTAGAATCAGGAGGGAGTAATCTCCCTTGCTTTGTTCTCTGGGATAACGCCTGCGGAGGTATGGGTTTCGTAGTTTTCCTCCTTTGATTCTAATAATATGCGATTATGTTGTTTTAATCTCTTGATTAATTAGTAATTGATTGCAATATGTTTATCTGGCTTAGCTACCTAGTTTTACATGTTTCCTTCATATAGTCAGGGCCTGGTTTGTCCTAGTTGGAGAACCTTGCCTACTTAGTGGCACAAATCTCTACTTGGAATAGTTGGACTTGTGGGATAGGGAGATTAATGAGGTGTTGGCGCCAAGGCAGTGCACTTTCCTATTTATTCGTGAACTTAATATTTCCTAGGATTTAGTCTTGATAGTTTCATGGCTAGATTGGTAGGATAGACGTTATTAGGACTAGTTGACCTATTTACCAACCTTAGTACATGGATTAGGACAAACATAACATATAGTATAGATATAGAACCCAATTTGTAAGAGGAATTCGATGATCAAACCCATAACTTCGTAGGTTGATGCTTAGGAGAACAAAACGCTTGATTTTATTAGTTTTTCCGATCAATCCATCATATCTACCCCCTTTTCCCTTTTTATTACCTTAAAAGATAATTAGATTATAAGCACAAGAATCAATTCATTGACTCCATGTGGGATTCGACCCCTACTTACCGCTTCACACATGTAGAGTAGTTTGAAGGGAAATTACTTTGACAGTGCTCGACGACGACCTGTCAACAACTAAGGGGAAAGAAATTTCTGGGTAACATAACACACTCACAATCAGATATTTCATGTATAAGCATGTGCATATAATTGGTAACTGGCTCTTTATCACTATATTGAATACTTCCTGTTGAGGGGGTATGCAGGGAATCAGGAAGCAGGTCATCGAAGTCAGCTTAGGGACACTATATAAGTGGATCATATCTATGGGTTTATAGCATGGATAGAAGACAATCACCACTTTATATTCATGGAGAAAAGAAGAGCATGCAGTGATACAAAATATAGTACCAAGTTTGATTTAATATACACATCAAGCTAGATAGATCTTGTTCAGATAAAGCAAGTCAACAAGCAAAGACATGAAAGCTCATCTCAACTTAAGTTCCGAGTGAAGAAATAATATGCTAGAACTTAACCAACTTAGAAGGAACATACATCGAGTGGACGAATGGTTTAATTAAGAGGAATTAACCCTTGCTTAAGTATGAGATTTAAGAAAGGTACCCGGTTAAGCGATTTTGTAAAGATGTCTGCTATTTGATTCTCTGTAGGTACATGAATAAACTTGACTCGCTTATGCTCAGAAAGTGGTGCCAAACGTCGATGTTTTTTAAGTGTGATTAGTGCAAATGATTTTCAAAGAGATTGATGACACTTGTGTTACCACATAGAATCTGAACATTACCTAAAGGAACACCATAGTCAGCTAGTTGTTGCTTAAGCCATAAGAGCTGAGAGCAACAAGAGGAAGCCGCTATATATTCAGCTTCTGTTGTGGACATGGCAATTGAATTATGTTTCTTCGAGCCCCATGACACCAGAAAGGGCCAAGATACTGAGCCATTCCACTTGTACTTTTCATGTCCACCAAATAGCCGGTGTAGTCGACATCGGTATACCCTTTAAGAGATAACTTACCGCTTCTTGGGTAGCAAAGACACAATCAGGAGTCCTTTTTAAGTAGCGAAAGATTCGCTTTACGTTAGTGAGGAGGGAGGCTCTTGGATCTGATTGAGAACGAGCACACAAACCTACTACAAAAAGGATATCAGGTCTAGAGGTAGTAAGGTACATGAGAGAGCCTAACATTCCTCTGTATAGGGTTGCATCCATCTTCATTGTACGCTGGTTTAGAATTCTGTACGCCTTGCTTGCTGGGGCTTAGCCTAAAAATATGGCTTCATCGTTCATGGCATCAAAATAACCCAAAGAATCCCTTCCATTTCTACGAACGTAACACTTACATCCTAACAACTTTAGGTATGAGATGTTGGGTGTTCACCCTTTGAGTAGCTCATAGGGAGTCTTATCCAAAATGGACCTTAGCATTGCCCGATTAAAGATATAACTAGCTGCGGCCATAGCTTAAGCCCAATAGGATGATGGTAAACCGGTGGATAACAACGTAGTTCTAGCCATTTCTTCCAGGTTTCTATTCTTGTGTTCAACCACACCATTTTACTCAGGAGTTCAGGGAGCTGAGAACTTATGCTCAATCCCTTTTTCTTGGAAAAATGTGAGCAACTCTCTATTCTTGAATTCAGTCCCATTGTCTGAGCGAATTGCACAAATATGGAGACCTAAACTCTTTTCCAAAAGAAGAGATAAGTCGTGAAATGCATCAAATTCTTCACCCTTAGTCTTAAGGAAGAGAGTCCAAGTGAAGCGAGAATCATCATCAACAAGAACATAGATATATCGATTACCTCTTTTACTTTGAATGCGTAGTGGTCCACATATGTCCATGTGAATGAGATCGAGATGCGCTTTGGTGAACACTACCTTTTTGATAGGAAACGAACATCTAGTTCCTTGAACTTTGAGCATTCGGAGCAGAAAGTCATTGAATCTAGCTGAATTCAAGGGAGTCCATGGACAAGGCCTTTTGATTGAAGGTTTTATAGTAGATGTAGGCTTGCGTGTCCCATGCTTTGATGCCATAGATTCGACTGCTCCTTGATAGTGGCGAGGCACATCTGTCTAGCTAGGGAAAAACCATGATCGAAAAGATAAGTGTTATCAACCCGCTTACCTTTGATTAAAATCTTCTAGTTTGGATCTCGCACAACACAAGATGTCGTGCTGAATGTAACTTCATTTCCCACTTGATCCCATAACCGAGCTACACTGAAGAGGTTAAATAAAATATTATCAACAAGGTTAATGTTATATACTTGGATAGTGTTAGTGAGATGAACACTACCGCTAGCCTTGATTTTACCCTGTTTCTTATCTCCAAAGGAAACATTACCTCCATCCTTAGCATGAAGTGAGAGTAGGGGAGAGGGATTACTTGTCATGTGACAAGAACACCCGTTGTCAATGTACCACTTACTCATTAGTTCATTCTCAGTGTTGACATCTGTGCCTTGATTTTCTATTGCCATTAAGCAGGACGAGTTAGAGCAAGAGCTTGAGCTGGAATCTGGACATGGAACACTGTTGGCTTTATTGCGACGATTTGCCAGTTGTTCATCATTGTTGAAATTGCTTTGTTCTTTGAAGAATATCCCGACTAATCTCATCATTGTAGCAATTTCTTTGTCCTTCATGATTCAAACAAGTGAGAGAGAGAGAGAATAAATGAAGTTGAGCGACCTAAGATTTGATACCAATTGTAGGATCGAGAGTGACTCTTTTGATCGGCTCACTTAAGTGTTTTAAAGATGTATATGATAAAAACACAATTAAGTTAGTCTAATATCCAAGTTAAACTCAATAAGCTAGTAAGCTAATGAGTTAGAGTTGCAGAAAGGGGAGATTAGCTACAATAATGAACTTAATAACATGAGTTAGAAAGTTCAGCTCAATGCAAGGATTTTTCCAAGGTGGGAACCCTAAGCTTCTAATAAGGTCGGGATAAAACTCACTAATAATATTATATTAATCAAGAGAAATTACACACTATAAATAGTTTTAACTTTAAGTAACTCTCCCTCATAATACAATTTGTATTCAACACATACAAGCAATTGATATGCGCAATCCCGATAGTTCCAAAGGAAGCTTGAAGGTGACTTTAAAGGCGTTTTGGAAGCACTTAGTCATTAAATGAATCATATGAGGCATCGGGACAAAAGGCGACAAAGTGAAGACGAAGACGCTTAAGAATGAAGTGCTGAGAATTTAAGCTGAGTTAAAATGGATAGTTCTCCCTACTCCGATGTCATATTAAGGTGATTCTAATGCGAGGAGTTAGATATTGAAAGCTACTACGTTCCCTCCAAATTTGAGCTCAACCGGAGTTGTGAGTCAAAATTTATTGGCATTTTACTGAGCTGTCACAAGGGACAACCGAGACCAAACCGCGGGCGCGGTTCTGAGACCGCGGTCGCGGCTCCGGAGTAATTCTTTGACCGGAAAGTCTTTGTAACCACCTCATCTTAAAGGCTTTGAAGGAGTTTTGATGTTACCATTTTGAGAGGGAGTTTATATATATTTTCTAGGGTTTTAACCATACATTTTCTATATATTCTCTCATACTCTCTCTAGGATTATCTAATCTCTCAATTTGTAATTCAAGAAAAAGCTCTCTTTTTGTAATTTGTTTTCTAAAAGAATCTATGGAGAAATAAGTCAATTTGTGTTCATCTTGAAGTTCTAGCTCTTGATTTGGGTCATTGTGGTAAGGTTCTTTCTTCTCTTGTTCTAATTTGTCTTTGGAATTGTTCGTTGATCTCTTGTGCTTAAACTTTGTGATTGATTTATATTGATTTATCCAGAATGATCAACTAGGTTTATTGATGTTTTTCATATTGCTAGGTTTAGACAATTCTATTTGAAGAATCTAAAACTTTTGTAGCAAACTCTTTCTTCATGAACTATTTGTGATTGACTTTAGGGTAGATATCTTAGATTCATGTCAAGTACCGACTATTTGTCAATGGTATTGCATGAACCTACATATCTTTGAACTTTATGCAATTGTACTATTAAATCTAGGTATTTCCTAGGTTGTGGCATGATTAAGGTTTCTAGGACTATTTGGACTAGTTGATAGCTATGACCAAAGAGTAGGACGATCCATTTAGACTTGATTGGAACATTGGTTGTTAAGAATCTAGGATCCACCGACCTTTTCAAGTTGCTAGAATGGATAGGTGAACCATTTCATTCTTATTACTTTCTCCGTATTTGTGTGTTTGTTTCGTGCTTTCTTACCAAGAAATTGTGAAAACAACCCCCTTTTGGAAAATCATATAAAAACTTACTTAGAGAATCCTTACTCCCTTGGGTACGACCTCTACTTACCCACTATACTAGTGGTAGTCTAGTTGAGAAATACTTTGTAATTCTCAAGAAAAGCTCTCTTTTGCAATTTGTTTCCCCAAAAATCAATGGAGAACTAAGTCCTTTTTGTGTTCATCCTGAAGTTCTATCCTTGGTTTTGGTCATTGTGATAAGGTTCTTACTTCTCTTGTTCTAATTTGTTTATGGAATCGTTCTTTGATCTCTTGTGCTTAAATTTGTGATTGATTGATATTGATTTTTCTAGAGTCATGAAGTAGATCTATTGATGTTTTTCACATTGCTAGGTTTAGATAATTCTATTTGAAGAGTTGATGGAGGAGCATCTAAGAAGCCTAAGGAAGGACCCCATGATGAGCCAAGCCCCGGACCCATGACAAGATCAAGGGCAAAGAAGCTTAGAAGTGACCTTACAACCATCATTGGATGAACACTGGCTAATGTGGAGCCCCAAACCAGTTCTATGCCTTAGAGGAGGCATCCCCCAGCATATTTGATGTTGTGGAAGTGACCAACAAAGGTAATCTATCTAACTAGATTTCCCTTCCAAAATCAGTGTTTGTTGAAGTTGTTGTTTTGAACATTACCCGGGTACTTGTTTTGTGTGGGCCCTTAGCTCCTTGATCACACATGATCTCAAGAGGATGTCTAAGGGTAAAATGGACTTCTTTCCCTCTAGTTTCAGGTAGTAGAAGGCCGGACCATGGTTCGGCTATTTAAGTTAGAAATTTCTGTTTGTAAAGACAGTTATGCCTATTTTGAAGTTATTGCAAGTTTGTGTGTTTTCCTCTTCATAGTGAGATTCTATGAACAATTGAAGGCCGGGACTTTGTGTGTTACTGGAGGCTTGAATTGTGGAGAATGTCATCCTGAGATGGGAACCATTTTCATGCCATTTGAATCCGCCTCTAGGTGCTATTGAACCAAGGTTCATGTGTGTCTAGTTGTAAGTTCTAGGGTCTTACTGCCGGCCTATTGTGTCAAGGTTTGTTCCAAGATGCCTTAGGTATATTTGGTAGGTATGGTTCTTGAATTAAAACCTATCTAAGTCATATTTGAGTGTAGGTTAGTTTCCCTTTTAAGTTCATAGTTGAGTCTAGAGTAGATTTTCTTGTTTTTGCATTTGTTGTTGAATTCTGATTTGTGTTCTCCTAATCAATTTTAGTGATTTGTGTAGCTTAGTGAACCTAGATCGTCTATGCAGGGTGACCCTGTATCAAAGTGGTATCAGAGCGAGGTTGGTTCACTTGATCAAAGTCATCCTCAAATCCAAAAACCCTTGACAACTCCATTGTTGTTAAGAACAAAAACATTTCCTTTTCCGTTTTGAGTTTCTGATTTGAAAATGTTAAACTAGTTGGTTTGTTTTGAAATTTTGCAGGAAGAAAGCTAAGGACGAGATCTTTAAAGTTATCTAAGGAAGTTTTGAGCCAAAAGCTAAGGATTTGTCAAGAATCCCTCAACTAGTACCCTTACCGGCAACATCTCTGCGGTGGAAGCAACTCCTCAAAGTCTTGAGCCACCCTTAGGCCAAACACGTCCCTAGCACCCCTAACTGCTACCTGGCACTAACAAGGACGTGGGAGAGATATTTCATAAGAAAATTCATTAAATGAATTAAAGGAGCGTCTGAGATAGGCCTCACTAAAACGTTTAAAAGTTAGTTCCTACAATCTAGGGATTCCTTTGAACGGGTGAGAAGAAACTACCCACGCCCCTCTCTCCTACAAATCAGGCATCACTTGATCAACCAGAATACGTTTTAAGTCTGTATCTTTCAATTTTATTACTTTATTTTATTAGTTTTAAAAATTCATTAAAAGAAAAGCCAAAAAGGCAATTGAAATAGCCGAGTTCAATTTAAAAAAGAAGGTGAGCCCAAGTGACTTAAGTGTTGAGTCCGAGTCTGTAAGTTGTTCTAAATCAAAGTCCAGGTCTGTAATTTGTTATCCAACCACGGAGGAAGAGGATTGCCATGTGCCTCTTAGCCTAACCCAAAGGTCAAGCCACATCTAGTCCTAGCCGACAATCACTTGCTAAAAGGCTAATCTCTTGCATCCCTACCCCTGTTCTTGACATTGATTTGGCCAAGGTGGACACTTCTGGAGGCACACTATAAGGATCAAGTCTAAGGTAATCCCCTACAACTTATCCTTGCCTTCTAACTACTTAAAGTGTTCAAACTAGCTTACCCGGATACACTTGTTTTGACTTGAATTCGGCGAGGTTTTAATTAGTAGAGCCCCGGGACCAAATCTTGTGAAAATTTGCAAATTGTTAGTTCAAGAGGTCTAGTTTAAAAGTCCAAAAGCTAGGTAGAAAGGCACGAGTCAATTTCGATTTAGCCTAAGCCCTAGTTAGTCATCCGGATAACCCTAGCATTCTACCGAGAGAGCCTTAGTTGTCAACTTGGCTAGTGTTTTAACCATAGAGCCCCGGAGTCAAATCCTTTGATTTTTGGTGTGCTTAACCTTTGGTTTCTATAATTTGTAAGTCTTGAATTGCAGACAAAAGGCACGAGTCGATTCCAAGAACGCCTAAGGAGAAGTTGCCTACCCGGCTACATTGAGTTCTAAGCTAATTTGACTTGTTGTTGTCTAGTGTGTTATCATGAACAATCCAGGTGATGGAGATTCTGTAAATGGCTCACAAAGAGGATCAAGGAGCCCTGTATGGCCGGTGGGAGAGACACCAACACATCAAAGCCACACTCATGAACCAGAGATGATGATCCACTTGAGGAACTTGACTGAGCAAGTCACTACACTTGCTGGAAGGATCAACACCATGGAGTATAGGATGGTCCAACAAGATCCACCACCACTGAGAATAACTACACACTTTGAAGTAGGAGAAGGATCAAGGAGACCCCTTCCACCTCAAGAAGATGTGTTACACAACCAAAGACAACAAGACCTTGAGTATCAAAGGACGTACCACATACCCACGCCCCCACCAAGAGGTAGAGTCACATAGGAGCCACCCTTGCCTCCTATAAGGACACCAAGAGAGGTACATCCTGGTTACAACCCTTACTTAAGGCAAGATGAGTTTGCTCATGAATTTCAGGAGGATACTAATGATGATTACACCATGTGGGGAAGGAGGCCTAGGAACATGCAAAGGCCAAGAGATGAGGATGGTCTAGGGAGGGTCAAGGTGACCATTCCTTCCTTTGAGGGAAGGTGTTATCCAGATGTGTACATGGAGTGGGAAGAGAAGATTGAACAAGTATGGATGTGCCACAACTTTCCAGAGGCAAGAAAGATCCAACTTGCAGACCTTGAGTTTCAAGGCTATGCCATGAAGTGGTGGAGTCATTTGGTGAAGGAAAGGAGGCTACATCATGAGCCACCTGTTGAGACATGGGACGAGATGAGGGCATTGCTAAGAGGAAGGTTCATTCCTACCCACTACTCCAGAGAGCTCAAGCAAAGACTTGAAACCATCAAACAAGGCTCTATGAGTGCAGAAGAGGCCTTTAATGCCATGCAAGTGGCTATGATCAAGGCGAACGTCCATGAAGATGAAGAGGCCACTATGGCTAGGTACCTCAGAATCCTACACCCTAGCCTAGCCTATGAGGTTGATATGTATCCCTACCACAACTCCACTGAGTTACTCCACAAGGCTATGCAAGTGGAGAAGAAGTTCAAAGCTAAGAATGCAAGCAACCTAAGAGGAAGTGGTGCCGGTTCTACTAGCACTTGGAAGAACCCTAGGAGTGCTCTTACACAGCCTACTTCTAGAGACCATGGTGCACACAAGGAGGCTCCAAGCAAGCCTCAAACAAGTTTAGCACCAAGGCCCCCAGGCCCCTTCTCTAACAACAAGGGAAGTACTACTCCTTCTAACTCTACTTTGAATCCTAGAACTAGTTCCATTGAATGCTTTAAGTGTAGAGACAAAGGTCATTATGCTAGAGATTGTCCTAATAAGAAAACTACGATCTTAAACCATCTAGGACAGTATGAGTCTGAAAGTGAACAAGAAAATGACCCTATTGATGAGCATGATAATGATGACCTAGGAGATGATAATAGAGATGAATATGAGTTTGAACAAGGAGATAGTTTGTTGTGTAAGAAAGTGTTGCATGCTAATACCCAAGAGGTAGAGGATAACCAGAGAGAAAACTTGTTTCATACTAGGTGTATAGTGAAGGATAAGGTTTGTGATGTGATAATAGATGGTGGTAATTATTGTAACATAGCTAGCACTGAGATGGTCAACAAGTTGAACCTTAGTACCTCCCATCACCCTAGGCCTTACAAACTGCATTGGATGAGTGAATGTGGTGAACTTAAAGTTTATAGACAATGTAAGATAGCTACGAAACTAGGAGCTTATGAGGAAACGGTCCTATGAGATGTCTTACCTATGAATGCATGCCATATCTTGTTAGGTAGACCATGGCAACATGATAACAAAGTGATCCATGATGGGTATACCAATAAGCATACATTTAATTTTCATGGAAAACAAGTTACTTTGGTGCCTATGACTCCTTTACAGATTAGTGAAGCTGCAGAAAAGAGGAGGGCAAAATAACAAGAGAGTTCCAAGAACAAGGCATGGAAGAAGGAGGAAACAAGTGAGAAAGTGGAGAAAAGAAGCCGGGCGAACAGACTTACTACACCGGGAAACAGACTTACTACACCGGGCACAGAGAGCAACAGGGCTCTTTTCTCTCAGCAAAGCAATTTTCTTGTAACCAAGGAGGAGATCATGGAGCAATGCTTGCCTCCAGACCTTAGGCTCATGAACCTTACCAAGGCCAATACCTTAGATACTGAAGAGGTATTAGAGGGACTCCCAAGGTGTATCTTAGATGTGTTGAAGGAATATGAAGATGTGTTTCCACAAGAATTGCCACATGGACTACCACCCATAAGAGGCATTGAACATCAGATTGATTTCATAACAGGATCCACAATCCCTAATAGGCCTGCATACAAGACTAATCCTACAGAGAGTAAGGATATAGAAGAGCAAGTTCAAGAGCTTTTGAGTAAGGGCTATGTGAGACAATCCATGAGTCCTTGTGCAGTACCAGTTTTACTTGTTCCTAAGAAAGAAGGTACTTGGAGAATGTGTTTAGATTGTAGGGCTATCAATAACATTACTATCAAATATAGACACCCTATAACTCGTCTGGATGACATGTTGGATGAACTACATGGGGCTACATGTTTCTCTAAGGTTGATTTGAAGAGTGGTTACCACCAGATTAGAATGAAGGAAGGTGATGAATGGAAGACTGCCTTCAAGACCAAGTTTGGTCTATAAGAGTGGTTAGTCATGCCCTTTGGACTGACCAATGCCCCCTCAACCTTCATGAGATTGATGAATCAGGTATTAAGAGCATTCATAGGCAAATTTGTGGTGGTATATTTTGATGACATCCTGATCTACTCCATGTCATTACAAGAGCATGTACTCCACCTCAGGGAAGTGTTATCCATACTTAAAACTCATTCCCTTAATGTTAACCTCAAGAAGTGTGATTTTTTCACTAATGAATTGACTTTTCTAGGTTTTGTGGTGAGCTCAAGAGGGTTGGAGGTGGAAAAGGAGAAGATTAGAGCAATCCGGGATTGGCCAACACCTACTAGTGTTACCCAGGTAAGGAGCTTCCAAGATCTAGCTAGCTTCTATAGGAGGTTCATGAGAGACTTCAGCACCATTGCTTCACCCTCACTGAGCTCACCAATAAGCATGTGCCATTCAAGTGGGAAGAACATCAAGAGAAGGCTTTCCAAGAGCTTAAGGAGCAACTTACCAAGGCACCCCTACTAGTGCTTCCTAACTTCACTAAACCTTTTGAGGTTGAGTGTGATGCTTCTGGGATATGTATTGGAGGAGTTCTAATGCAGGAGGGCAAGCCCATAACTTTCTTTAGTGAAAATCTCAAAGGTGCGTCTCTAAACTACTTAACCTATGATATGGAACTCTATGCATTGTTTAGGGTATTAAAGACTTGGCAACATTACCTTTGGCCCTCTGAATTCTTATTGCATACTGATCATGGGTCCCTTAAGCACTTTATGATCCAAGATAAGATTGATAGGAGACATGGTAGATGGATGGAATTCATAGAGACTTTCCCTTATATCATAAAATACAAGAAGGGGAAGGATAATGTAGTGGCTGATGCGCTCTCTAGGAGGCATGCCTTGCTCACTCATCTTGACTCAGGGGTCTTAGGCTTTGTCTATATCCAGGAGTTATATGAGACAAACATGGATTATGGGGTATTTTGGGAGGGACAAGACCTATGACATGCTGCATTCCCATTTTTATTGGCCACATATGTTAAGGGATGTTGAAAGCATGATCAAGAAGTGCTTAGAGTGCTTAAAGGCCAAGTCTAAGGCCAAGCCTCAAGGACTTTACACACCTCTACCCACGCCTACTGCCCCTTGGCTTGACATTAGCATGGATTTCATTGTGGGGTTGCCTAGGACAAGTAGAGGTAGAGATTCTATCTTTTTGGTGGTTGATAGGTTCAGTAAGATGGCACACTTCATTGCATGCCATAAGACTGATGATGCTAGTAATGTAGAAAATCTTTTCTTTAGGGAAGTGGTTAGGGTACATGGCTTGCCTAGGACCATTGTAAGTGATAGGGACACTAAGTTCCTAAGTCATTTATGGAGGACCTTATGGGGCAAGTTGGGAACAAAGCTCTTGTTCTCAACTTCAAGTCACCCACAAACTGATGGTCAAACTGAGGTGACTAATAGGACACTTGGTGCATTGCTTAGGGAAGTCATTAAGAAGAATCTCAAGGCTTGGGAGTACATGCTATCTCATGTTGAGTTTGCCTATAATAGGGTACTCATTCTAGCACAAACCTGAGCCCATTTATGTGTGTTTATGGTACTAACCCACTAACACCTTTTGATCTTAGTCCTTTGCCTAGCAAAGAGAAGTTTGAGTTTAGTGCAGCAAAACAGTTGAAGACATCAAGGAGCTGCATGAGAGGACTAGGATGAGGCTGGAGAAGCTTGCTATGGATGTGGCTTGGAGCAGGAACAAGCATAGGAAGAAGGTCACCTTCCAAGTTGGTGACCTTGTGTGGGTGCATTTGAGAAAGGAGAGGTTTCCTAACCTTAGGAGCTCCAAGCTCTCTCCTAGAGGGGTTGGTCCCTTCAAGGTGCTAAAGGTGGTTAGTGACAATGCTTATATCATTGACTTACCTGGGGAGTATGGAGTTAGCACTACATTCAATGTGGGAGACCTCACACTTTATGAAGAGATGCTTGATGACCAACATGATGATATGGAGTCCTTACTGCCTATGGAGGATGAAGGCTTGAGGTAAAGCCCTTTTCAAGAAGGGGAGGATGATGGAGGACCATCTAAGAAGCCTAAGGAAGGACCCCATGATGAGCCAAGCCCCGGACCCATGACAAGATCAAGGGATAAGAAGCTTAGAAGTGACCTTACAACCCTCATTGGCAAGGTAACTTCTGGTTTAGCTATGGATGAGCACAGGCTAATGTGGAGCCCCAAACCAGTTCTATGACTTAGAGGAGGTACCCTCCAGCATATTTGATGTTGTGGAAGTGACCAACAAAGGTCATCTATCTAACTAGATTTCCCTTCCAAAATTCAGTGTTTGTTGAAGTTGTTGTTTTGAACATTACCCGGGTACTTGTTTTGTGTGGGCCCTTAGCTCCTTGGTCACACATGATCTCAAGAGGATGTCTAAGGGTAAAATGGACTACTTTCCCTCTAGTTTCAGGTAGTAGAATGCCGGAACATGGTTCGGCTATTTAAGTTATAAATTTCAGTTTGTAAAGAAATTATGCCCGTTTTGAAGTTATTGCAAGTTTGTGTGTTTTCCTCTT